>NC_059478.1:3030303-3333333 GCF_018139145.2 Gymnogyps californianus
CTGACATAGGCATAAGCTGTGCAAAGTCATCATTCTCAATAGAAACTATGAGAACATTAGTGGTTTCACATGGATTCAACTTGAATGTAACAATTACATAATAATTAACTTAGAATTTTTAATGCATGCTTAAAACTCAGCAAAACAGCAACAGAGCCAATTTTGACAAATATAAGACAAATTTGTGCAGACTCCTGAGAACTAAAGCCAATGACCACAAATCTTCAGGCAGGCCAATGATAAGAATATAACCTGAGTGATAAAAATAAAAGTCACAATATATGTGCACACACACAGAGAAAGAAATGAACAGCAAAATCCTGTTGAAGACAATTGAATCTGCAGTGTTAACAATGCCAATGGATGTTATGGATTTCAGCTGCATTTTCACCAGAAAAATGATTAGGTGAACTTCATAGAATTCATTCACTTATATCCTTAGACAGATTTCCTCAGTGAAAAAGATCACCAAAACAATTCACTGTGGCAACTGACATTTTCTTCTATGGCACATATGATTTTGTCTTAGTTGTAGTGGCAAGAAAAAGATCCACACCATTTAATGGATGAAAAAGTAGCAACCTGTAGTACTAACTGCTGTTATTTCATCTTAGTTATGGCATGAAACTGGCTACTATTAGATCAGTAGTATCAATCTTCATCTTAGGAGCTTTGCCTTTTGCTAATCACACACTGTATTAACATGTATTCCTCTGCAGCTGATCTTTTTACTAGCAACCATAGAATGAAAAGCCTAAGCCTAACCCTCCCTTTTGGGAGAGTAAAAGAGGCTAAATACATTTAACACAGAGAGACCTTGAATCTAGGGCTGCTCTACATAGCTTTTTTATTAGCTTCAGTGGGAATTACACCATCCTATAGGCTCAGGTGATGTCTGACATATTTTCATGGCTGCTAAGGAAAAATGTGTGTAAGAGCCAGTACACACACAACCTATTTATGTGTGGCATAATCCATCAAGGACAAGACGAAGGTGTGATGCTATGCAACTTTCAAGTGAACAGCATAAATCTTTCTAGTTCAGTCTGTCAATGCATACAGAAACAATTCAGAGTGCTGCTACAAATGCCTTTCTGGAAGAATTAATACCATGCCCTTTTCATTATCATTGCGGGGAGGAAGATTATTGTTTAAGTTCTGTGTTGTAATACCATTTGCTTAAAAAGCTGCTAATTAAAAACCACAGTGTTTCTGGCCTCGAAGAAGAATCTCCTTGCAGAAGATTGTGCTGCTTCTAGGATAGAATCGAGGCAGGTTCTGCGTCCTTGCAGGGCAGAAACACCGTGGGTTTTAGTCAGCAGAATTTTAAGCAAATGGTATTAAAACAATCTTCCTCCCCACGATCTCAGCACACTTGATGAGAGGGGATTAGTGACTGATAGAAAATGAGATAATGAGAAATTAAATAGTTTTCAAATGGTCAAACATGAAATTAAGAGCACAGATAAGAACAGCAGGAGATCTCTTCACCTTTTACATGGAATAGTTTATCAAGAGTAGCATAGGTTTGGGAAATACAGGTTGGCAAGTCAATTGATAATATCTATAGAGTCACATTCTGCTGACTTTAACAAGGTGTCTGTGTCTCTGCAGGTCCAACTTCACTTGACTATGGACTAATTACAACACATTATAGCTGCAAGGCAGGGGAGTATATAACTGTCCCATAGATATGGGACATTTTATTGTCTGCCACAATCACAGTTACTATAGAATGACTTGTCCTGTAAAACATCTTATTGAATAGGAGAGCAAGACTCCAAAGGAAAATATTAGTTTTGAAATATAATTAGTTGTAACACCAGTATACCAAGTCATTTAACCTTTTTAGTATACTTTTATTTAAAATATTTGCACTATGTTTTGTGTTTGAGTTTCATGAATAATTCACATCTGTTAGTGTTTCATGCAAACTTATCTGCATGTCCCTATTAAGCACATAAAACCCCTCTTTCAAAGAGAAATGTAACTGCTGTTTTGAGGAAGGCTCTTTGATGCAGTATGGCACCTGGTGCTCTGGGGAACAGAACTATTATTGCCAGGACTTGATGACTCTGTTTTCAGTCATTAACTAGACATGTGAGCTTGTAAAGGATTCTGAGATCTCTAAGTAAAAGTGTATGACAGTATAGCTGTGTGGTTTTGCAAAGAGAAGGAATAAATTAAATAATAAACAGCAACTAATTTGCACACAGTTGCAAAATTGTAAACATAAATGTATGTAATGCCTTATTTCCTTTCCTAAATCTATGTCAATTAACCTTACCCAAGGTCATTAGTTTTTCACTTGTAGAGTAGATTTAATGAAAAGCCGCAGGGTCCTGAAAAGTCCCTCCCGTGTTTCATAACGGCTCTGAAACCTTTGAGCTGCCAGAAGAAAGGCACCAGAGGAAGGCAGAGCCATAGTTCCAGAAGTACTAGGATTAAATCCAGATACAAGGGGGCAGGGAGAGGCAAGAAATGGATGCATGTTACAGAACTGTCCTCAAGTGATTCATGATGTGCACAGCTTTCTCAGCTATTTTTATTTTGTTTTAAATCCTGCCAAGAGACACTGGGAGATATTCTGCATGCTCTGGTCTTCAGGAAGGTCTCCTCATGTTGATATTAGGAAATCGTTTGTCTCAGATGGCAGTTACAGATCGTGCTTTGGCAACACACCGTTGCCCATGCAGTTATTTTCACACAATGATTTTATCAGGTGAGCAGAAGAAGATGGAAGAAATATTTTTATTTAACATAAGCAATGAAATTAATTGAAAAAAGTCAGTATACACAGCTGTAATACTCAAGCTACCAGCTAGAATCAGCGAGGCCACATTTGCCACTAATTAACCATCTTGTTTTCTTGCTCAAAGGCCAGCAACCAGGCAGGTTTTCTTGTATGACAGGTCAATTTGATTTCTTTTGCTTTGTTCTTTGTATCATAGGGGACAAGATTTGTACGTGGGCAGGAGAAGCACAAGCTCCTTACAGTGCCAATCCCATTCAAGGCTGTAGAAGAAAACCTTTTAAACAACATAGGTCATGTGCAAAGCTTCTTAAGAGAAAGAGGGCTGGTGTGAAGATTTCACAATCTGAAGCATTCACACTTGTAACCATCCTTGGTCCTAATAGTCATTAAAATCATTTGAAGCAGTTAAACTTAGCATGAAAAAGGGACAGCAAATACCAAATTTTTATTTCATACAACATAAAACACCCTCTTATCACCTTTTATTAGTAAAAAAGACATTGCCAATGTTTTTTCACTACTTCCTGCATGCTTTTTTTTCTTTTTTAAGAGAAACTTCTCCCCAAAAGCCACCCTGCAGATGATACTTGACTGAACCATTACTTGTAAAGTACCGTATTTTTGTGCAGCACCCTCAAGATTTCTTGCCTTTTACACTAAAAGCATTTTTGGAAAACTGAATGATTCAACCTATTCACCTGACAAGTAATGCAGTAACAAGGCTAAATAAGAACAACTATTTAAATGTATCTAGATTAAAAAAACACCATGTAAGAATGCAACCACTACAGCAGTTTACACACATTTGTTGCAAATTTTTACAAGGGTTTGGTTTTTGTAAAATTTCTCTTCCTCAAGACCTTACAGTAAACATCCAGACCCTCCTATGTACACACAGATACTGGCAGAGAATAGATGGAGCCCCATCCCTGTGTCCAGTCTGTTCGCTAGCAGTTCTCTATAGTTACAACCCATTCTTGTTAGCGCCAGTTACAAGGGTCCGAATGGACCTACCTGGGCTTCTAAATACCAAGATACTGCAAGAGCAGATGCTTATCACAAAGCCCTGCTTTTAGCAATACAGCAACACAGTAGTGTTTATGTGAAAAATTAATTCTCTTCAGACCGAAATCCTGCGTGACCACAGCGATGTCTACAAATTCTTGTGTTACTGTGAGTTTTATGGACATGCCTTAGTTTTTCCACATGGAAACATAAATGGAAGTGAATGGCTTTGATCTCAAACTGTCTAAAAAACTACATTATGTTAGTGTCAAGAGTGCATACTGGGAAGGTGCAGGGGGGAAAAAATATCCAACTTACTATTATGATAGCTATTAACATATGTCAGTAAGCAAGACAGAAGACTGGGGTTATGAAGAATTCCTCCCAGAGCGTAGATTTCCACTTTGATGTCAGATCAGGCACAGAATTCACATTATATCCTATGTTATGAAGTAACAACACAAATACACATAACCTGTCACTACACTCGCAAAAGGAATCCTCTCTGTTCATCTGATTTCTATTAAGTTTAGCAATAGGCCTTGGAATTAACATTCAATTCAATTTTATACTTTTGTTCACAAGCCAAATGAAAGAAGTGTAGAAGAAAAATTGCACATAAACAGAAAAACTGACAAAGGCTCCTGTTTGAATAGCAAGCTGAGAACAGATTTCTTACAGCGTAAATAAAGATCAAAACATTCAATAGGGATAAACAAAAAGTAGCCTTCAGCATTAATCAGCCAGTCACATTCATCTGTACTTTCGGCATCAACCAAGTGAACCTAATTAAAAAGGAATAGTATCTTTGGACATTATTATCTTGCTTCATTCACTTGCCAGCTGTCTCACTTCGCTGCCAAGTTCCCACTGATCTCCTTCCCAATCCACCCTCGACCATGTGGAAGCGCAGGGCGTGCTGTCCTGCATCATCCCTTGCCCTGGCACTCTGCAAAAGCGATGCTGCACAACAAACCATGGAAACATCTGTTTCCCTAACTGCTTATGCGTTAGCTCAGGTAAAAGATACACAGCAGTAGCATTCAAGGTTGCTTTTGTGAGACTCTCCACAAAGCTTCCAAGCACAAATTTAACTTCTGTAGGGTGGAGGGGGAGCATTATTGGGATCTTCTTGTTGTTCAGCCAGGGAGTACGCACAAGCTGCAATTTCACCAATGGCAACAGCACACTTTGCTACCGCAGGACAGAACAAGTTGATCTGCTGTGATATACTATGCAGCATCCACCCCAGCACTAAAAAGTGTGCTGTGAAAGACAACAGGGGAAGGATCACCCATTTTCTCTCCGTAGCCAAAAGAACTGCCTCCCAAAAGACACGCAGATATGCACTACAGTCAAAGAGTCTTCTCACCAAAGTTGCTCTTCATAACCTCCCTGCACTTCCTTGTAACTTGGCATTCACTGACCATATGCAGACACCATCAGAAAAAATTAAGCGCATGATAAGTATTCACCAGCTGTGAACAAGAGGCCATAAAGAAAGTGTCTGACACCATACATACCACATGCCTGGCCTTTACAATGACCTCCCTGCAGGAGAAAGACCTGCAGAAGGAGAGGAAACGGGTTCCTTCCTCCTCATGTCCCTGTCCCGGGTTTGTACTCAGCCCTAGAAGTTGGCAGACTCAGGAAAAAACACTTGGTGAACACCTTTATAAATGAAAATGAAAAAGTCAGGCTTCCTGCTCCAGCAGAGCAGCGCTGACATGCTGCAGATAAAGAAACATCATCTTGGAAAACCAGTACATTACAGAAAGTGAAATAGGGAACTTCGATCTCTGGAACCTAGTGGGTTCTTCTCAGGGGATGTGTCCCGATCTTCACGTGATAGAGAGACAGTTCACTTTATTGAAATGTAAATTGAACTTTTTTATGCTCCTGTGTATTACCAAGGACTGCACACAGCCCTCTTGGAAGGGTCGCCAATCCAAAACCTTTCCTATAGCTACAAGTACAATACTTAACAGTTTAATTAATGACTTCCTTGTGCTTTTTATTAACTGTTGCAGTAACAGAGATCAAATATCCTGCAAGAAGCTAGTTTCCAAGAGATCCACATGGTATATTGCCTTGAACCAAAGGTTTGTGTAGGCCAGAAGACACCTAGAAGTATTCATTTCTAAACATGTTATGGTTCCACTCCTCCAAAACCCCTCTTAGAAATCCTTCTAAAGGCCTACATTTTCTGTGAGAAAGCAGCAAGAAAATAATAAGCAAGAAATCAAGTGACAGAAATTAAGATGCATGACACTGATTTCCTGTTTAATACCCTAAATCTTTCATCAAGTTAGGACTTAAGTTCTTTGGAGCAAGAACTCCTCCCACGATGCATAATCTGAAGACCATAAAAAACTACAAAAGCTTAATCACCACTTATTTAGTTGAATTTGTGACAAATTATCTAAAAGACACAGAAAACGTAAAGATATTTCTAGCTGGATGAGAGCGCTTTGTTTGTCCTGCTTTTGTATTGATCTGTAAAGGATCTCACCCGGGGAATATTATCAAAAGAAACCTCCCAAACAGTAAATTCAGGCCAACTCATGAAATCAGGCCATAAGAGTGATTGGTCTAATAATGCAAACAATTTTTTCCCCCATCAGTTCCCTTTCACCAAACATAGAAAAGAACCTCTTACAAACGGTGGCTATGTAGAGAAGACAAATGAACTTGGGGATACTCATTAATTTTCTTGAGTGACAGAAAGGCTGTCTTGAGCCTCCAGAGAGGCTGCTCAGGCAATTCCTGACCCTTCTGCTAACCTGCATTTCCTGTGCAAGAGGCTAGTTTCCAAAAAACAGCTTAATGACTATCATTGAGCCTGCTGTGAATGATAATTAGCACCTAGGATACGTACTGATTCATCTCTCTTTCTTTGAAAGAATACTGACTTTTGCATCAAAGCACATTGCTGAGAGTTCAATTGTTCTACTTCCTGCTCTAACAGGAGTGGAAGTGTCACAGTGATAACAGATTTGAGACAGTAACTTTAAAATACGCGGCTTGGAAAAAATATCAACTCACCTTCTCAGACAGTTCCAAATAACAGCCTAGAAAGAAGCACAGAAGGCACTAAACTGCTTTTCATTCTTCAGGACAGACACCTTGCATTTAATTAACTTTCTAAATTTGAAATAGCAAGTAAAGCAGTAATACTTCTATTCTATTCCTTCTCATTTTCTCCATGTTAAAGAACTCAGTACAGTCTAACAAATTTCTCCTTGCCCGTTATTACAGTGCGTATCCATGTATCTAAGTGATATTCACACAATCAGTTATACAGAGATCTCAAAAACTAAGATGTTTATTTCTGTATTGCCTCTTTTCAGAGAAAAGAGCAGAGGAAATTCAGGGAACAAAGCACTGGGTTATGCCAAGGATGTAACTTACCTTTTGTCCATCTAGACAGTCTCTTTCCTGGAATTATTCCAGATATAAGTACATTCATGCTGAAAGTCCTACTGTGTTAATTCAGTTCTGGTTTCTGCTCCTTGTCTGGGATGTACCTGAGCATTACCATTGCTTTGGTTGAGCCAAGTCACATACATTGTCTCCTGGGCAATTTTTTTTCAACCTGCATTTCAAGCTATTAGTTGGCTGTTAAGTGTCCACATCAGTTCCCTACAGTAGACAACACACTTGTATCTTGTCAGGCTAAGAGGTCCCGCTCTCCCTCGCTGCACATCTAATGTAGCTGACTCTGTTCATACAGTAGGACGGTACTCTTGTCACGTGTTGACTTGACAAAAGATCACTTAGCAGACTGTTATTACAGCAATGACATTTCTTCAATGCCCGAAGTCAAACATACACTTTATTTCTCCTGTGGGCAGGTGGAACACATAATATGTATGCTTATTTCTTGCACGTGCAGCTTAGGTGCTTCTAGCACTTAGCTGCTAGCACAGATCACTCTGAATTATTTAACAGTGCTATGTGTAAGCAGATGCTAAAAATGCCTTTCAGTTGTGATGGTGATACCACACAGGCATTTAAACATTTTTAAGTGTTCAGCAAATAAGCAGGTAAAGGAAACCCACCATGCTATGGACAGAACAGTAACTACAGCATGTATGATTTTATTTTACCTGTACATTCAGATAAAGAAATACATCCAAATAGTATGCTGACCTGCATGCTGTTCATCAATGAGCCCAACGCACAGCAGCTGGCACTTGATTACCTTAGATGGCTCCCAGTAAGACAAAGGTTCAGTGTTGCCTCACTTCTTGTTCATCTACTGCTGGAATTCATCATATGCTGAGATTACTAAACTCAAACATCTCTACTAATCACCAACATAAACACAAGCAAAAGCTGTAAGAGTTTCTACATACTATACAGCTGTGTTGTAGAGGCAAAAGACACTTGCAATCATTAAAAGAAGTGCTTCATTGTCTACTCTTACTTACTCACACCAGAAAACATGCAAAACCAAGACTACCATAAAATCACATTCAGCATCACCCAAATTTCAGGGATCTGAGTTTTAATTGTGTATTTGAATTCTTGGAGGGGGAAGGAAACAAAAAAACCACCACAAGTCAACCTCTTCAGCATGCACATTGTTTCAATTAAAAAAAACAAAACAAAACCACAAGCATAAGTTCCTCAAAATCCCCCCCCAAATCAATACCACTTATGTGTATGAAAGCATCAAGAACAAAACATCAAGCTACCAAAACACACCATATTAATTCAACCTGATAAAGATGCATATAGCAAACTCATATTTTGCCTACAAGACTGTAACAAACTGGAAAAAAAAGTTTACATGCTTATGGAATTTGCCTCATCAGTGAGAAATATCTCATTGAAAAGTTTATAGGATCATCAATGTTTCACACTCCTGGCCATCACACAGCTGCAATATGCTCCTCCAGGCTTCTGATAAATTATATGAAGCATCTGAAAAAGTAGTGAATGCCCTTACAAATTCATTTATGTTTCCACATAAGAGCAATCTGTTGGCAGGACCTGAGCAATGCACACTATGTAGCCACCATTTAACAAGGTCAAAAGATCAGCGTGTACTTTAAAAGTTAGTCATTGCACTCAGTCAGCACCAACACAATCCTAGAAGGCTTGAGAGCTTATACTCCTTGAAATTTATAAAACTGCATTCAATGACCTTTCAGACTACTCGGAGCAGTATACTGCCACTCCACAAACAGGCACAAGTTTTAAACGAGATCTTCATCTAGCTGTGCTCAGTATTAGTGTGGGACAATTAATGACCTGGTATAGTATGTTCTTCTTAACAGAGAACACACAACTGGGGGGAAAAGTCAACCCTCATTCAAGATTTCAGTCTGTATTTGTACAGCTGCTGGCACAAAAATCAGATTAATATTCTCTTTCAGAAGCAGCCGCATCAAACTGAAAGCTTTCAAAACAAGGGTTTACTACAATCCACTTAAGCACGTAAAGCAGATGCTGGGTTATTTTTAGAGCTACCAACATTTGTTCTCTGCCTTAACTCCCACTCCAGAAAGAAAATGGGGATGAAAGTAGCGTTTATTCTCTTATGATCCAAAATTCAGAGATCTATATGGAACTGTCCCAACAATAATAAAGGACTTCAGTATGAATTTAATTTGACATTCTGAATTACTTGCAACTACACAAAGCATGAACCATCTCAATCTATTAACAAGACTTCAAATTTCCTTCTTCAGAATGTTAATAATGACAACCCTATAAACCTTTTGCTTCTTACATATAGCCACCCTTTACTCTTCTGCTGCCAAATATAAACTGTTCTTTTGAATACTATTCTAGACCCTATCAAGCACGACGGGTTGTACATGACACAATCACACACCAGAGTACCTCCAGAAATCTGATAGAAATCATTTTGTCCAAGCAAACTAAAATGATCACGAATAATAGCGCATACAACCATCCCGATACCATTCAGCTTCTGCATATAGCCATTTGAAAGGCTGGCAGTAGATTACTTTTTCCAAACAAAAAGAGGCAGATGCTACTGCAGAAATCTGAACTCAGCTGCAGCTTAGCGTTTCCTACATATTTATGTTAGTCTAAGCATCTTTCATCAGAAACGAAAGAAAACACAACTCAGACTCTCAACTAAGCCTGTCTAAACTGTCCAAGAGGGTTATATCTCAGACATGTTTTAAAGCTGTCAGCAATACCAGCACCAGCCAAAATGTAATTCCCCACTATTTGATATAATCATTCTACACATAAGTTATTTGAAACTCAATATTCTGCTGTGGCAGCAGTAAACTTCTTTAGCTTTACTATAAAAAACTGCCACAAGTAATTTGGTCACTGTGTTAAAGCTCCCAGCTGGTCTACAGACATTAGGGAGGAAAAATCTAAATCCCAGGAAGAGATGAATGAGGAAGGGGGGCACTTCTCTTGCTGCCTTTGACATGCTTGAATGAGCATCTTGATGGAAAAACCCTGTAGAATTTAAAATTAAGTTTTCCAAACATATGGGGTTGAGTTTTTTTTCATGGCTTTTTTTACTTCAGCCTTGCTAGAAATTTAACAATTATAACTCTGTTGTAGCCATCTAAGGGTAATTCAAACAGAGCAATGAACAAACACTTCATTCTGCTGTATTTTGTAATAGGTCCCACATAATTGATTGCACACCTACTTATTCCACCTTGCTAAACCAATATGCTCTTCCTATAAGGAAAACTACATCCCATTAGTAAGTGTTACAACTCCATTTTTGACCTTTCTCTGTTTTGGAGCACCTTAAGCCAGGCAATTCCATTGAATTTTTCTTTTTTCCATAATTCTAAGTTTTCCATCAGTTAACAAAGGACTAGAATTACAGCAGTGAAGTTAACGAAGCTACCCACTCTGCACAGAATACGACCCAGTACCATCAGCAAGCAGAAATCCTGTCAGAGTCACCTACAAGCAGACAGAACAGTTTTCTTACTAAAACATTTTGAGTTGTGTCTCTTCTTACCCACAGACAAGCAGCTAGGAACCAAAGGTTCAAAACTCCACATGACAAAGGCAAACGGAGAGAAACCTGCAGTACTTTCAAATTTTAAAAGGATTAGCTCCAAGACAAAATTACTGCATTTATACATATTTTTTTTAAATTTATTCCCAGTATGAAGCAACAGCACGGATCTAGACCTTGTTTGGTCTCACCCATGCTGTCTTTTTCAGTTCCGACATTTTTAAAGTCCTTGCCTTCATAAAAATCTAGCCCTTCATAAAATTGTAATTAGTTCTTAGCTTGGCACTATAAGACAGATACAATAACATAATACACAGAAAAACTTAGAAGTACTATTCTGTTATAAAGAGATATAAAATAATCCAGATGAACACAGAAACTTTTACCAATTTAGTTACACATATATAACTATAGTTATAATTTCACTAAAAAAAAAATCCACATAGCCAGCCTGCTGGCTACAAATATTGGAGTGGTGTGCATGTATGTAACTATTTCTGTGCTCTACTCTTTAGGAGACGCTAACAACAAAACTACCTCAGGCTTCGTTCGCTTGTACAGCAGTTAAATTGGTAGTTACAGGAGGAGGATCAAACCACGGCTCAGAGACAACAACAGCACAAGGCAGTGTCGCAAAATGAGTACTAGTGCTGTTTGGTTACTCCCAGTGCCATTTTAAAACAGGGAAGAGCTACATAATGTTCTGTCAGTCTTCAAGCAGTTTTATCAACAGGCATAAATAAAATACCAAAATTACTAAGAGAGACAGCTCACAAGATAAAGAAAATATAAACCACGACAGAGTAAGTTTAACATGCAGTTTTCTTGTTACCTTGCACCGTAAGGAAGACTGATGCGGTGGTAGATCCACCCTCATTAGAAGCGATGCAGTTGTACTTGCCAGCATCCGTAAGCTTTACAGTCTTCACCTCTAAAGACAGGTTGCTCATCATCCTTATTCGCAGGGGCTCCTTAAGCCTCACATCCCTGCCATTTCTCTGCCAGGTGAGATTGTAACGCACTGTGCTTAAAGTTAGGCAGGTCAAGATGGCTCCTTCACCTGGCACAGCCGTGACATTATTAGGAACCTGAATCATGGGTGGAGGCTCTGTGTAGAAAGAGCAGAATAAAGAACAAAATTTTAAGAGAAAGATTTGGGAACCTTTGATTCATTTGTGGATTCTTGATAAACAACTTCAAGTACACTACAGAGTTAAAAAAATAAAAAATTATGTCATATTGGTTAAATATTTAGTTTAATTTCACATTGCTAAAGCCGTGAAACAGAACCCAGGGCAGCATCCTCATTCCTTGGTGCTAAGCTACCTGACAGGAGCTTACATCACAGGAACACACCTGATTTAGGTCAAAACTATCATGTCACCTAGGATGAAAGATCACATCACATACGAGAGAGGATGTAGCACTGTGTTCTCTGAGCTCATCTTGCACCGGGGAAAGCCAACAAGAGATCAGAGCGCCACAGCAACAGAAGGAAGAGACAGGACCACCACCAGGTCTCAGAGTCTGACCTCTGACTGAGGTGTGACCACAGTTAGCAAACTTCAAGCTGCAACAGCCGGCAAGAAGCACGGAAGAGGGCCCAGGGTCTGGGCAGGGGTATCGGGGGGACAGAGGGGCCCTGCCAGTACTCGAGGGATCTGCAAATGTGCATGTGTCTCTAGAGAGCAGTGAGTATGTGCTCTCACTAGTGAACTTCAATCCTTACCAGCCAGGGAGGAGGAGGGGAGTTGGCTGTCCATGCTTTATGCAAGTCCTACATGTGGCTGCTGTTGAAGGCAGCACCTTGTCTGTAGGAGTCTGTGGAGCTGGCTGTGTCAGTGTCCGCTGCGTCAGTGTCCTCTGTGTGTGCCTCTGTGATACCTGTTCAGCTTCACTACTCACGAATGTGCAAACAGGAAAGCAGGAGCAGCATCCACGGGTCTGGGACAGAGACCCTCAGGTCCCTGGGCTCACGGGGCTGAGCTTCAGCAGCCAGGCAGGAAGAATTCCTAGACTGGCGCTGCTCTAGGCAGCGGCCACTTACAACAGCCCTTACCTAAGATTTGAGTGGAAACTGTTAATGTCATTATGTTTTCCTTCCTATCCATACATATTTTGTGTTGTAACTTCCACTATTTGTTATTATTTGCTTTCCACTCTACTCATCTGTACACTTCTATCACACTCCTGGAAGATAGCACCTGCAATAATTTTGTACTGGAATTAAACTTTGAAACAACAGATGCTTAAAATAGGAGCAGTCGTCCTGATCCTTCTTGAGATATCACTGATAAAGGAGGCAACATTCAAATGTTCAACAAAGAAAATACACTATGTATCACTTTATGCTTTCCCATTAAAAACACACACACACACACATATATATATATATATTTTCCACTTGTTTTTCCCCAGACTGGTTCTTGAAAAAAGAAAGATCTGCAATGAAAAATATTCTGAGTGGGATGCTTTAGCAGAAATAAGACAGCTGTAAGAGCAAGAACAAATCTTTATCAGTACACACTAAAACACAATCATCCTAAGAAAAGCAAAGATAACCAGGAATAAAAAAAGTCTATATTTATTAAGAGTGAATATTTATTAAGGGCGAAAGTTACTCCTAAGCTCAGAGCCAGCCATAACTCCTCCTCATTTAAGTCTCATGTGGGGTCTCAGATAAGGTTCACAAGCTTTATACTAGATCTCTGCATGGCAATGAATCACTCATACACTCTGCATGCTGCTGGTTGTGCAGCTCGGCTTCTCTATAAACACAGTCCCTAACAGCAATCACCCTTATCACCAAAACTGTGTATTTTAACACATGCAGAGGAGAGTCAAGAAAAGCTACCCTTGCTTACTGAGAATGGAGTTTCTCCACCGCACTTTAGGTTTTGGTTTGTTTGGGAGAAAAGACAAATCTTCTAATGCTTTCCATGGGCATATCACCAAGTATGTTACTTAAAGAAACTTAGAGAAGAGAGAGATGAAGGCCAGTACAGGACTAAAATCCCCATCTTTTGAATGTCAGTCCGGTGGGGCACAACATCTTTTGGACTACACCAGCCTCTTATCATAATAGTGCACACACATAGCAATCCCCAGCCAAACTCTAAGCTGAATTCAGAGCACTTTACTGGCACTTGAGTTAAGGTGCCTGCACAAGCTAACAAGCCATTTGACATTTTAAAGATTTAATACTAGTAAGACAGTCAAACTCAAGTGTTTGCTTTTTCTGAAACTAGAAAATGTTGACACAGTTCCAATACCTTTCACACAGCAGTTGACAAAATGGATTACCTGTGATATACTGTCTGTCAGCTGGGCAAACTAAGAATACTTGAAAAGATTGTTTACTTTGCTCAAAGAAGAATTTTCTTCCAAATATTTGTACACAAGGATTTCAAAGCCTCTCCCTCACATTAATCCTCTGCATGGCTCAAAACAGAACTAATTGCTCATGTTTACATAGTGAGTCAGTCTCAGTCGGTCTCTCAGTGCTCTAAATAAGAGGATATGGGAATTTTTCCCCTCATCACTCTTGACTTTCAAGTGCTACCAATACCACAAGAAAAAAGTTAGGATTCTCTTTCAGTTTTCTGTGTGAGGAGGAGGATGGTTGCAAGTTCCAGACCAAGAATCTTTATGCCCACAATTTCTGGGGCAGAATATAACACCTTCTTGTCCTCCAAAACATAGTTTGAAACAAGCATATGGGAATACCCTATCCGCCTGAAGGATTTCCATAGCCAAAATATAAAATAGTGCTCTAGAGCTAGGACTTGGGTAAGTATTGATGTCACTGTTCTATTCTACTAGAGTACTTTGTGTGACTAAAAGGATGTTCCTCTCCTCAAATTTACCACTCGGTGTAAGAGGGCTTTTTCTCTACAAACTTTGCCTTGTGTGGAATTACTGGATATTACACTGGTTTCTTTGGATTTGCTCATACTGCAGTGAGAGGAACATCTTTACCTGGAAAAGAGAAGGTGAAGGGATAGATAGTCACCCTCTTCAACTATTGAGTGGGTTGTTCTAGAGAATACAGAGTTAGAGTCTCCTCAGGGCACACACAAAAAAAAAAAAAAAAAAAAAGGATTAGAGTCTGTAGCCATAATATGCAGCAGGGGAAATTCTGACTAGACATGCAAAATATTTTCCTATTGGGGGTAGTTAAGCACTGAAGGCTGCCCGTGAAACTTGTGAAATCTCTATCCTTGGGGACATTCAAAGTTTGATTGGACAAGTTCCTGGGAAATGCAATCAAGCTTGGAAATTAATTCTGCTTTGAGCTGCGAGTTGGACTAGGTAACTTCCAAAAGGTCCCTCCAGCCTAAATTGTTTTGTGATTCTATGATTCATAATCCAGGTTAACTAACCTGAATTAGCTACTACAGCAGATAAAAGACTAGACAACTTTGATTTCAAGCAGTTATATGAAACCCTGAGGCTGAATTCAAACTGCTGTTCTGAGCTCCACTATCCTCCCTACCACTGTAAATTAACTGACTCAGCTCCAGTGTTTTCCCTAGTCAGGAGCAATAGCTTACACTTCTGCATGACAGATGTCTGATCAACACAAATAGAAGGCTATATAGAATGGATTTTTGTTTCAAAATAGAAATTATTTTTCCCTTCCCTCAGACTGAATTGCAACTGTGAAAAATTAAGCGACAAAATTTACTATAGTATGGACAGGGTTTTCATCCACCCACCCACACGCATAATTAAGCTTTTCTTCTTCATTTTTCCTGCAAGTCATCTTCCCACAGAAGACCTCTACTGTCTGCTGAAGCCGTTCAAAACCGTGCCTGGTTTTATGTTTTCTCCATCTGTGTTTGGGGTGCACCTTGGTTTACAGTCATTTAAACTAAATTCCTCTGATAGAGTTAAAAGGATTAACTTTGTTAAGTAAAGCCTGTTGTTTTACTTTGGGAAACATTTCTAGCTGACCTGCAATTGAAACTCAACATCATGATCTGCAGGCGATAACCAACATCCACGTGTCCCAGCGATCAGACTGACAGGTACACAAGCAGCGTAGCTTTACATTTGCCTTTCACAGAAGACAACCAACTTTACTCTCTCCCACTCCAAATTTATGTCCAAATCTTGACCAGGATGACACTAATCACTTCTCAGGAAGGATTCTCTCTTACCACAACTAACTTTCAGTAATAATTAATGGGGCATAATCATTTAGTGCCCCAAGTCTGAACTGGTCATTAACTTACACAAGGAAAATTCCCTCTCTCTCAGCAAGTGGAATATCAGTGCTTTAAGCTTTGAAACTGCTTCAACACATAAGGCACACCAACTCATACTAAATGCATGACCAGATTTACAACTAGTTGTCCTTTAAATTGACATTTTTATGAAGTTAATAACATTTTAAATTAAATTAAAAAAACAAACAACCAGTGATCAAAATTATCTATTGATACATAATGATTGCTAGCCATTTTGGGGCTAGCAACCAAATACTACTGTTTATTCACAATTATCTTTGTGATTAGCCCTATTTATTCCTCATTTAATTTTACTTCCTTCATCCTAGTTATTCACTTTCAAAAAATTCAAGGTAATAGATGAGATTTCCAACAATTTACTAACTCTTGTTCAAAAAAAAGCAGAAAACTTTTGAATGCAACTTTTGTAATTCCTCGTCTATCAGATAATACATACATACATCAAGTAAACATATAATTGCTACAGCTTGAAATAAAAATGAGAACAACTGAAATCTGAGACTTCGATTTCTGCTCCTACAGGCCATATCTATTCTGCAAGTCCAAGTGGTAGTGGGAACTAATTAAAACAAATCCAATGTTAATATTTAAAACAAGGGTGCTGAATAAACATCAGCACACTTGCGTACATGGGTAAGAAAACACACATTAATTAAAAATATACTTAGAACTGGAAATGTATTTTATTGGCCCCAAGTGCCACTGCTCTCTGTTAAGTGTTCCAGCACAACGTATTAGCACGCTTCAGCGTAGAAGGATGGACTACTACCCACCTGATACATCCAGAAATGTCTGCGCACGTCCGGTTCCTGCACTGCTAGTTGCCATACACTCGTAAAAGCCTTCATCGGGCAAGGAGACCTTGGCAATTTCCCAACTCATACTAGATGATTCTCTGGAGGAAGAAAAGGGCATACTCACTAAATTCCTGAAGGAATCAAGAAGTACAGGAACTTGGTTTCCTGACTACAGACACAGGAGATTTTCACAATAATTCAGAGGAAAAACAGACCCTCTGATGAATCAAATTGGATCTAGCTTTATGGATTTTATTTAAAGAAACGATATATACATTGTCAGCCTTCTTATAAGTATTAAGAAATGTAAGTTTTTGCAGAATGTCTCACTTGCACATCTACAAATATGTCTTTAACATATGTCAACAGTTGTCACACAATAACTAAACCCACTGTATTTGCAGTCATTCACTCAGCTGCTCATACTCTATTGTTATATTTACTACTTGAGAAGATACCTTTCCTTAATACCGAGAAGTTTCTATATAGAACCAGTATGCAGTACCAAACCTGCAGCTCTTACTAGCAAGGGTAACAAGGGTTCATCCTCCCAGCCTGAGCTTCTCAAACTCACAGGTACAGATAGGGGCTACACATAAAGGAGACCCCAACCTTTATCAGATACCATCTGCTTTGCCCCCTCTATATGCAAATCCACTATTAGGTTCATACAGTGGAGAGGGCAGCATCTACCCTACTGCAGGCAGCTCTCTTTGTACTTTTTAAACTGCTGGGACTACCTCCATCCCAAACATTTACAGTCCAGCAAAATGCGAAGATGACTCTGACTTCTGCTCTGCCGGCTGCACCTCTGAACTTATGACCAGCAATAACTATGACAATCCAATATTCTGCACATTGATTGCCTAACCATACAAAAATAAACAGTGCAACACATATAAAGACAGAATTGATGGATTCAAGACTGAAAATGGAGGGCGGGGTATAGAAGAGATGTGAGCAAGATAACATAATAGGAACCCACAGAAATACTTGCAGCTTTTCTATAAATCACAGCAAGGGCAAAGCTGATAGGCAATAATACCATGTATCTATCACATACAACGTTAAAGTCAAGAAGAGAATAAAAGTGTAACTACATTGACTGGTGGTTACATGTGCTTAAAAATAAACACTCTTACAGCATCTCAAGATTCAAAACCACATTTTATACAACTAATGGTGCAACAGACACACAGAGGATGACATAAATGAGCAAAACAGTGGTGCTTCTGCAGTGTCTCAGCGCTCCCTCTGGCCTGTTGCTATGGCATACAAACAAAACTGATGAGCACTAAAATATCCATGCTAGCTTTGGCAAGTAATTGCCATGTTATGGGAAAACACTAAATTAGTGAACCCTTTGTCTCTCTTTTGTTTGTCTGAATAGATTGATTTATCAACCCTTAAAGGATACAGAAAGAACAAGAGAAAGAGACTTGGAATACGCATGAAAGTTCAATGCTGTAGCACCATGAGACAGACAATCCAACTACACCACAAATGAAAACAGTATATAGTGACCTTAAATGGCTTCCTACTTATTCTCTCTTACTTCATGCTTACTCTAGATAACCTAACATATCATATATCAAATCTATGACATTTTACAGTGCAATGCTGGCAAATGGACATGGCAGTAACTGCCAACACTAAAGAATAAGGTAGTGTTTCTTCCAAGTAAAAAGTGAGAAGCTTCACTTAACATAATTCCCTTGAAAAAGAGAAGTTATGCAATCCTATTCTTCTTCATTCCTGACTTTTGCTATACACCAGATGTCGAACATGGAAACCTTGAGAATGGAAGCATAAAAGGAAACGTGTCCAGAGTGGAAAAGCTTGACAGAGACCTGTGGTGGTCAAAAAAAAAAATTAAATACAACAGTAGCAATGAATAATACACACCTCAAGGCACCTGCTGCACACTTTGGCACTGACTCTAAAAAGCAGTAACTGTACACAACTCTTTGCAACATGTGTTATTGGGGTAACTCAGCACCTTTCAGCATCAAGTCATTTATTTATCCAAATAATTTTACAATATATGCAATTTGCTGATCAAGCTGCTTATCTAGTCAGTTTGGAAAATACAAACATGCTCCCTTAGCCAAGCCGCAAAATCCAAAGACCAAATTACATTCTGGTTATTAGTTACTGTAGAAACACCAGCAGAGAGCACAGTGATATTCATGGTGTATCTAATCACACTTCTTGGTCGCCATAAACCTCCACACTCCATATCACGTTTTCACCTGGGAAGTTACCAGCAGCAGGCTGTGGCTCACATGAATGAACTAAAACACAAGATTCACTCGTACCACACTAGTTGACGCATAGTTTGGAGGGATACGTTCTGCATGGTTTAGCAAATCAGATACTAGACTTGACTAAGAACCACAAATATGAGTTGATTCAGAGTGATTTTTCTTTAAATTATGATTATTATTTTAATTAACTAAATGGGTTGCCTTTCTTGTCAGAATTTCACACATTATTTTTGCCGATTCTGACCTTTGCAGAGTTGGTGGGATCTGCCATTTACAATACAGAATGGATTTTAAAGACATATTAGTGCTCAGTTCCCACTGATTTCCCACTGGAATGAGGTGCTTAACTACTGTTCTTGGTCTCCTAAATCAGACTTGTCAGAAATACACTAGAATATTAACCAAAATCCAAATTTTCTTACTAGACCACCTGCCACAGGATGCGGAAATCTAGAAAAACAAAACTGTTGCAATTTTAGAGAAATTTCTTTTTCTTACATATTACTCATTTAAAAAGAGGAATTATTATTATAGCTCATAGTACCTCTCAAATCAAAGCAAAAAAAATTTTTTCAAAGTATGTTCAAGAACCTTTAACCTATATTCATTCTAATGCTATTTTCACATAGACAACTGTCCTGATAGAACTACAATATTCACCTTATAAACCATTTCCTTTTTGAAATAAGTATTTAAAAAAAAAAAATTGAGTAAAGATGACATCTTGTCACCAAAACAAAACTCAAACTCATTCAATGCAGAGCAAGAATACAGCTCAAATCTGCATTAAACTAGTAAGCTGGACAAATCCTGTATGGAACTTCACTACTAATAAAATGCAGACAAGCCAAATTAGACCGTATTTAACTGTGATCAATAATATTTGGCTTGAGATATATTTTGTTAAATTAACTTGGATGATCTGTTCATTCACCTGGTTTGTAATATGAAAATGAAGAATGCAGCCCAATCATAAAGGTGCTGGATATGTGAAAAGCAAGGAGTAGGAGTGTGTGGTTTGATAACTAAAGAATGGAAAGAATTACACAGCTGCTAAAGTATGTGCCGAGGTTGACTAAATGTAAATGGCACCTCATTTAAAAAAAAAAAAAAAAAAAAAAAAAAAGGCGCGAGAGAGCGCTGCAGCATTTCACACTGCCGACAGTGTACAAGGGTGCTTCAGAATATAATTTTGGTAGTCATGTACCTGTGTCATGGTTTAATCCTAGCCGACAACTAAGCGCCACACAGCTGCTCGCTCACTCCCCCCACCCAGCGGGATGAGGGACAGAATTAAAAAAAAAAAAACAAACAAAACAAAAAACACCTCGTGGGTTGAGATAAAGACAGTTTAATAGGACAGAAAGGAAGAAAAATAATGATAATTAATAATAATAATAATATAATGACAATAATAATACTAAAAGAATTAGAATATACAAAAGAAGTGATGCCCAATGGAATTGCTCACCACTTGCCAACTGATGCCCAGTCAGTTCCTGAGCCGCGATCCACCCCTCCCAGCCAACTCCCCCCAGTTTATATACTGGGCATGATGTCATATGGTATGGAATATCCCTCTGGCCAGCTTGGGTCAGCTGCCCTGGCTGTGTCCCCTCCCAGCTTCTTGTGCCCCTCCAGCCTTCTTGCTGGCTGGGCACAGAAGCTGAGAAATCCTTAGCTTAAGATAAGCACTACTTAGCAACAACTAAAAACATCAGTGTGTTATCAACATTATTCTCCTACTAAATCCAAAACACAGCACTGTACCAGCTACTAGGAAGAAAATTAACTCTAACCCAGCCGAAACCAGGACAACCTGCTATTGAATGCTAGAACTTAGCCTTCAGTCTTCTCCTGAAGTTCTTCAGGCTTTACAAGAGGCTGCCGACACTTTTCTAGCACATACTTTCCTTTTGTGTTCAACTACCAGAATTACAAGATGGACTTTATGAGTATTTTAATTCTTTTTTTTTTTTTTTTTTTTTTTTTTAATTTCTTATCTCATTCTACAGAGAAAGAGCATGCAATCCATTTTCTATACAGAAATCTGAAGAGCCTTCTGGTATATTCAGTATAAGTTTTCCTATTGCGAGAGATTTTCTGAAGAGGAAAATTTTCTAGGGTAGGTCATAGGACCTACTTCTAGGGTATCCATGAAAGACCATTAAAAATAAAGCAAATTAATGTATGTTACATAATCATCTATGTATTGGGGGGGAGAGGGGTGTTCCAGAAAAAAAACTAGTTACCCATCTACTTAACATAACTTTTAAAAATATAAATTAAAAGCATTTGCCTTCTAGACTTTTAGACCCAGTTTATCATCATTTAAGAGCACACATTTGAGGGGGATTTTGGCCAGAACGACATAATCTCATCAGATTGTACACCCTCCTCAAACATGCACATATATATTATAAATCTCTCCATAGAATACAGCCTCCCTAATGAATACCACCAAAAATAACAGAATGGAAGTAATAGGATATAAGCAGTATATAATAGTAAATAATAAATAGAAATCATGGGATATAAATAGGAAATAAAACAGTATTGGAAAAAAGGTCACTACTTACCTGAAGAACTGATCCACTCCTAGTTTTACTCCATTTTTAGTAAAACGCTGAGTAAAAGGTATAAGACTTTCTACGTGGCAAGGAACAGACCCTGGCTGTAAATAATATCCTGGAGTCTTCATGGGCATTGTAACTTTTGGAGCAGCTGAAGAAAGCAAATATTCCCCAAAAGATTATTAACAGCTACTAACATATATCCTATCTTTTCCTTTTATTAAAAGGAAATTCAACTTCTGATAAAGTTATACTTAGTAGATAATACATTAACTTGTCCATCACGATCTAGAGATAGAACTTAGGAAGGAAACAGCACAGAAAGTACTTGTATAAGTTAGAATTGATATCTAGTATCTTATCTAACTGATTCAGATATGACAAATGTACATTCATTTCAAGTTAAATCTCTTACCAGGAGTAATACTAGAAAATGAAACACTTGAAACTCTCTGAAAAAGATAATCATCCTTGTCGTAGCCCATTATTTTAACAAAAAAGGCTTCATCTGGTGGAATGAAGTCAGAAATATTCCATAGTCCATAGGGCTTTCTGTCAGGATAGTATTTCACAGGCAAGGTCTTAAGAAGTTCCCCTGTAATACTCAGAAGTTCCAGTCGATCTACTCTAGCTGGAAGAAAGATCCCCGTGGTATTTAGCAGCACGAAGGTAGGAATCCCTAGAAAAACAGAAACATGCTATTTTAAGTGCTAAAAAAATAAATAATTAAAAAAGGAAAAAGTTAAATTCCATATGTATGGCTCACTACCCCATGAACGCACCATACAATTTCAACCCTTACTTACTAAGTAGCAAAAAACTAAGTTGTGCTAAGCTGTGCTCTGCTTATTAGCTGCCAGCAGACACAGCACTGATGAGGGTTTAAATTACTGATTTCCAACAGGTGTTTCTGAAATAGCAGCCTCTTTATGAACTCCTCACCATGCCCCAGAGCCACAGGCTTTTTCTAAAGCTCCAAAAGTAACAAAAACAGCGTTGCAATTTTGAGGCATTTCATAGCTAAAAATATCTGGATTTATGTGACATAAAAAACCAAGCTAATACGAAAAAATACCGTAGTATGATAAAACAGGAACACTGGCTGCTCTCACACGTTCAAGGCCCAAGAACCAACCAACAGCAGCCCCAGATTTATCACAAAGTTCACCAGAGAGATCATCATAGAGTTCTCCTTGATTTGGGGGGCCCAAAAACGGTTATTGCTTGGCATGGACTAAAATGGAAACGAACCTTGCACTGGTCTGCTGGATGTTTTTTTAAAGTCTAACGTTGGCTTCCTAGAAAACCCAGCTCGAAAGTCAATAGTGCTGAGACCTGTGATCCGAACAGAGTGCCTTCCACTGCTCGAGGTCTGAAAAAACAGAGTGAAAGACCATGCGCATAATTAGCGTTTCAGGAATTGCAAAGTTTCTGATCCATCCACTGAGTTCAGTAGATAGATTTCAGCTTTCATTAAAAACAAGACAGAAAGGAGGCTTATGTCAAAAGTAAGTAAAAACGCATTTAATAAAGCTTTACTTTTAGATACTGGACCCTGCAATTGTAGCATCAGCAAAAAGAGCCAATACTCTTGGAGGTAAATCACAACACACAAGATCAACAACTACTTGTCACATGCCAGTGACTGTAATGGGAGACTGTCTGGAAGTTAGGATTTTGACCATTATAAAGGATATTACAAAATAGTAAATGAAACACAAGTCAACAGAAAAATCAGTGTAAAATTTTTGCTGATAATATATATAAACAATTTACTGCTAGTGCTACAATAATTTATCTTACCTTTTTATTTATTAGTAAGCTCCCTTTTTAAATATACACAAAACTAATTTTACCCATGAGGCATATGCAAACATCACAGGCACTGCGTATCATGAAACAAGTGGCTAGTATAGGCCAACCTCAATCAATACCGTATACTAAAGATTCTTCTCTTTCCCAGCCAAGGTCTCAGTGGGAAAGCAGAGGATGCAGAAGCACCTCTCACCTCTATTCTCCACCCACCCACCCCCACCTTGTCATTCTGGTTGAATCAGCAAAAAACAAATCACAAACAACCCCCACGCATTCACCCACTCTTGAAAAGCCTTAGCTTCATGTTGTTTGAGGGTACAGTAGCTTTTATGCAAGTCCCCAATCTTAGAATTATTTTGATTTATCTTCTTTAAGTTACTTTCTATCACTCTATGCTGAGAAAGAAAAGGACAACTGCTACTTGCCAAGAGTGCACAGGAACCCAAGGCTTTTTGTCCTCACCTACTTCCACACCCTTCAGGTGTTAGAAAAAAAAAAAAACCAAACAAAAAACCCAATAAAACACTGCTGCACTGCACTGAGCCTAGAGTTAGATTTTTACAGACTTAACGATGACAAACCCATGGACAGTTTCAACCAGAATAGCAGGAAAAAATAAAGATTCAAAACGCTGTGAAGAGTGATATCTAAGCTATGTTATGCCAAGATCAAATCCGCAGTTAGTAGAACCTACTCTGAGTTTTTGTTCAGGGAGATGATACAGCACACAAGACTTGCAATGTGAAAGAAAATCAGTATTAAAATGAAACAATTCCACTGAGCTTTATCTATCTAGAGAGTATTATCTGATCCATTCTCAAACACATAATTCCTTCAGTTTAGTAACCACCTCCGATACAGCTGCATGTGAATATTAAATGAAACAGTTGTTTCTTGTAACTAACTGCCTAGGGACAGCCATTTAGACAGTATGACAAATTGATGTCTATCTGATTAAAACAACCTCTATTTGCTTCTATTTGGCTAGCCTTTCACCTCAGAAAAATCACTACTAAAGCCTTTTTTATATAAACCAGCTGTTAACAATACAAACAAATATTTAAGTGTGCCAAACAACTCATGTTATCAAGCGTTAATTGGCAGTTAAAATTTCATGAGACAAACTCAGTGACAAAGTTCTCTTCTTATAGCTTTATGCATCTGTACAAGGAATTTATGGTGTGAATAAACTTTTCAATGTTTTTTTTTTAAGTCTTCAGTCACAGCCTTAAAATCTTAGTGCAAACAAAAGAAGCCAGTGACTAAAGCCAAGTGAACAATCCATAGAAAAATATATTGGGAAATTATTTCTCTTTATGAATTACTCAGATCTTTGGATACTTGTGAATTTTTATGGCTAGCATAACCTTATAAAATTTTACCATTTACTAGTAACAATAAATGCAACTATCATTGTCATTCCTAGGAGCTGGCAGTCTTACGCAAACACCTAAGAATAAATTTCATCCCAAAGGATTTCTTTCCAGTTAGTATCTTTGTCAAGTCTCTTTTCATTATTTGTAGTTTAAACATGGATCGCTAGCATTGTACATTAGTGTTTTTCCTCCCAGACTGGACCAGTATGATAAAAAGAGCAAACGTGTTTGTCACAGATGTCAGGAAAAAAAATGCTTTCCTGTCTTGCAAGCAACACAAAATAAAATTGCCCCAAATGCATGTATCTATAAACAAATGTATTAAAAAGTGCATGGGTTTTGTAAAACAAACTCTTAGTTTTCACACAACAGAAAAACCAAGCTACAATGGCCAAATAAATTTTTAATTGCATGGTTATATTTATATAGTTACAGTGATGGAGATACGCAGCTGAATTAGGCTTGAAGGAATGTGCTCGCTCAGTGGAAATTACTCTGGACTGGTTTGTCATTACACTCCATTGAACCATCTGCATTTGGCTATAGGGGTATAAGGGAATAACAACAACAGCAGTCATTAACGATCTGTCTTGATCACAAGAACAGCCAAGTTTTTCTGCTGATTTCTCATTGCTTTTCGTCTCCTTTTCTCAATCACACAGATGATCATTTAACTCTGCACAGCAGGGAAGTTTTTGTGGCATTGCTCAGCCGGAAAAGCTATGGCCTATTGATTAAGCACAGAACAAAACAGCAGCTGATGGCTTCTCACCCCTGCCTCTCCCCCACTGACTCACCTCCATCCCTCACTAGCCTTTTCAACTGAAAACACACAGCAGGCAAGGCCTTTAAGGAGTAATTAGATACAACTCCCTTCTAATGCTGCTGCCCTGGAGCTTGCAGGTAACTGTTACTTGCAAGATGTTGGATGCCTCCCAAACTGCTCCAAAGAAATCTTTTCAGGAGAGTCCATAGGACAGGTCTTTGTGGGAGGGATTTCGCAAAAGCAAACTGATGCTCCCTCTTCTGTTAAACGAGTCAGACTGTTCCTATTAAGGCCCATCTCTTGGTAGGTATCTCAGCAGTAGGACCAGCAGATAAATTTAGTCTCACAGTTAGCTCTGAGGTGCAGAAAACACATGCAACAACAGGACCATCTTTCTGAAGAAGCATGCTTGCTTCTGCACAAAACCTGTACTGTTCGTTGATACACTATGGAGAGAGGAGCCACATGCTCGTCTCATGTCATTGCTCTTTGAAAAGACTCCTGTCACCTTGTAAACCAAGGGTACTACAGCAGACCTGAAAGGTAAACTTATTTATAAAATACACATGCATGCACAGATTTGATGTCCTCATAACGGAAGTACATGAAGGCAACTGGAGGCCTCCTGCAGCACAGGAGGCAACTGGATTGCATACTATGTGTTTTATATTACTCAAACCTGTGATTTAAAGACTTCACTGAGCACTGAAACTGCACTAAGACTTGTTCGTGGATTACAGTGGATCTTCTTGGACTGATCATTCTCCAGCTGATTTAGTAGCAGCTAATACTGTTTAGCTCACCGTGATTTGTTATCATACTAAAATGACAACTTTTTGCACCTCCGGGTGACAAGTACCTACATAAGCTGTTTGCACAAACCTAATGAAGACCTGGTTTGCTCATAAAAGTTAAAGTAATTAAAAGATTTCAACTACATTCTTTTTTTTTTTTTTTACTCAAAATAAATTTGGATGGTTTATTCACCACAGAATTGGAGACAGCATTATGCTGAGCTTAGAAAAACAAAAACCTTAAAAATCCTCACTGCAGGAGCAGCCTGATGCTTTGGCCGGGACTGGTTTGCATCTAGCTGAGCATGCTGGCCTGGTTCCAGCTGAGCCACTTGGCAGTTTGCACCATGCTGAGTGCCAGCCTCGGCTTCAGGAGAGCTTATTAGCTCTGAAGGGTGTTACACATTGAGCCTGTAAGAGTGGCAAGCTCCTCTCTCAGGAATTCCTGGAATCCAGAAATTTGGGCAACACAGTGCAGGCATACACAAGTGGTTCCACATGGCTCAACTCATATCCAAAAAGGCCTCGGCTTAGCAAAAGCCATGCAGGGCCAGAAAGAGATCACACAAGGCTTTTGCTTTTTCTGCACTCTCTTTCCCTGTGTTGCAGGGCATTAAATGTTTACCAGACTGCATGCTTAACCTAAAAGACTCCAACAAGCTACAGAGTTGAATACTAAGGCACTGACTGTAGGATAAGTTCTCTCAGTACCCACTATGTCTGATGTTACAAAGTCCAGCAGGACCAAAACTTTTTTGTTGTTGTTGTCGTCATCGTTGTTGTTGTTAACGGACCACCAGGGTGTCTCTGTACCAGGTTTTTCAGCATTTCTGGTCCTGGAAGCATAGACAGATATTCAAACAATTCTCCATAGAGCTGCTGAGCTCAACATGCTTTTCTAGTTCCAGTTCTGCAGCAGTATCAATAGTTTCCTACAGTGCTACATGTGAATTAATAATCCTTTTCAAACTACCTCTGTGCATATGGCACAGACGATACACAGCATGCATCCATTCAGCACACCTCATTGTGAACTTGGCTATAAAGGTATATTACACAGGTGGCTTCCCCTCCAAAAATGACAAAACAGTATTTACAGTTCTAGAATAGAATAGTTCAGTTGGAAGGGACCTATACCAGTGTGATTGTTTCCACATCAGTTTAGGAAAGCTGGGATCATGCTGCTTTACCTATGTAAAGAAGTATACAACAAGACGACAAAGCATGAGTCAGTTTAGGCCACAGTTACACAACAGAGTTGAGAAGATGATGTAAAAAACTTATAGTTCATTATACCTCCCTTCCTCTCCCCGACTCTAAGCACATATGTCACAACATGCTGCTCCCTACGAACCAGCTCAAGGTACAGATTCTACTTTATTTGTTTGAAGATACAAAACATAGTTAAATAGTGTGATTTCTACATAAACAGTTAGGCCTTGCACAGATTTTAAGGTGTGGTAGTGGGGTGTCATTTGTTAGCTAACGCATTTCAAGTGTTTTGAAACATCAGCATCTAGCCATAAAAAACAATGTTGGGGCTAGTTCTTAAGTTTATGTAAATACTAGCTTATCCACAGCGCAATCCCTAAAGTTTTAACATTCCATTCCCATTTGGTGCAATTACATTTTGAAATGTTGATTAAAATGACATAATGAACATGTTATAAAACAAAATGATGAACACATCTGTTTCCCTAAGTCTAGCCAATTCCTAAGCTTCATCTTCCAGTTTACCGCATTATAGTAAGAGTGCTCTTGCTCATCCCTTTTGCCTATTATGGTTGCAGGTAAGCAATTTTTGGCCTGATATACTGTGTTAACTTGAATCTCTGCTGGATTAGGGGTTAAGGCTAGTCTACGCAATCCACTTTCTGTTCCTGATTTACACATATTTTATACATACATTTATTGCAATAACTTTACCTTAATTGTCCACGTTCCAGGCTCTGGATCTTTGACATTTACTACCTTTGCAGAGTTGTGGATATTTAGCAATTCATTCAGTCCTGATCCTTTACTGATCTGCTTGCCTAAAAAAAACAGGGAGTAAATACAGTATTGAGTAAACACAGTATTGCCAAAAAAAAAAAAAAAGAGTAAATACAATATTGTTCTTCTGTTCTGATGTATTTTTGATACTTGACTTACTCGCTACTTAGTGGTCAATGACATTTACAACAGTCAAAATTCCCTGTAATTCTTTACCAGAATACTAAAAAATGCTCATTTATTTTCACTCTTTTCATTCACTTGGGAAATTTAATACAGCCTGCAAAAATACAGAGCTGTGGGAAACCCACAAACTGTAAGCAAAACAAGTTCTCTTCTTCACAGAAAATACTCAGCTCTCAGTGAAAGGAGGCAGCACAGAAGCAAACTCGCTCAAAGGAGATCTTAGAACAGACTTACCCTAATCTACCTGCCAGCTGCCAGCCCACTCTTCCATCCTCTAGACCTAGTTCAAGCAGGATAAACTCCACAAGTAAAACTACTGATAAGCCAGGTTCTCCTGGCAGAGGGGCATTAGCACATGACTAAGGGTGGAAATGCATACGAGATCCTCACAGGAAATTTAGTGTGTTAGACATCATAGACATCAATAAGAGAGTGCAAGTTTGCATACTGCACCATACCATACTTTATACGTACACCTATGCATACAAATATATGGATGGTTGTATGCAGGAACTGGTTCTCTATAGAGGCATTTTGCTCCCTCAAGGCTGACTATGAAGTACCATCAGCACTAAAGAGACATCTGGCTCTTTCAGAGCACTAAAGGGAAAGGCAAAGTTGAGAATGGGATGTCCCAGTCTCAATTTTTAAGACCTTATTAGACATGCCTCGACTAACTTCAGTGCAACTATGTGGATTTAGATGCATGGAGCTGACCTATGAGAAAGGAAAACATATAGATGGGGTCAAAGCTTGAGCTAAGCCTGACAGTTGCGCCCAGGATTGTGTGTTATCATGGTTTGAAGAGAGACACTCCAAGCAAATTTCTTCCAGGTTCCTAAGCCATCAAAATAACCATGAACAGTAGATGTGTTCAAAATATCTTCAATTACAAATTCGCATCCAAATCCGTCATTGCATTCCCCATCACACACTGTTCAGCTAGAGACGGGTACGAAACAGGGTTTGATTCAGAATGCTCTCATAGTTCAAAGAATCCAGACCTTGGTTTACCTTTCACCACATAAAAAACAACAGTCATGTATAACCCCTAAATGATGGTTCAGTGACTACATAAATACATAAAAACAAAGGTGCCCAGAAATTTGGAATGCAAGGACAAACAGTAAGAAAGCAGATGGAGGTGAGATGAAGTGGTCAGAATAGGGAGGATTTCCAGTTTCCTCTGAGTCAAAAAAAATGGAACATTGGGAACAATTTAAATATCCAAAGTGTATATCTCCAAAGATCCTGTATTTTAAAAATAAAATAAAATTTTAAAATATCCTGAAATCCTGATACTGGTTTTCAAAATGTGAAAGACATTTATGAATCACAAATACAGCCTTCCCTACTGGAGACAGTCAAGACTATTTGTATTTTTCATTCACTTTTTTTGCTATCACAAAAGAAGGTATAAACTACTTCACCTAATGGATCATGAATTTCAATTGCTGGTGAAGGACCACTCAAGGACACTGTAACTTCTTTCAGACTTGGATCAAAAGGGATCTGCCAAGTATTTACAGCCATGGTCAAGTGGTCTGTAGACAATAGATGCACTTTGGAGGCTTGAACTGCTTCTTCAACCCATTTTAACACCTAGAAGAGAAAGTAACAGTTGTTGTTATACTGTCCACAGTATTTGCTGTTGAAATATTTTCTGCTGAAATACTGTCTCTACTGTCCTGTAGAGATTCCATGTTAACTTCTATTATAACAGAAGATCACTACTTTCACCTATGATCCTATTGTCTGATGACACGCAGCTACCACATCACCCTGAGCAAACAGTGGTAAAGAACTTGCCTAATACAATCACCCAGTGCATCCATTTCAACAAAGATATTCTGGAGACAGCACAAACAGGATTTCAACTTGTTTCAGGAACACACAAGAGCACAGGAATACAGAAAGAAAAGACGACAGCATGCCAGGAATATACAGGAAACAAAGCACCAACATCAAAGCACAGGTATGCTTCAACTTCCACTGTTCAATGTAAGAATCAACACACATGATATGACAAAACAGACAGCCTGGAAAAACAAGGACCAAAACTACGTTGTCTTACCAGTGCAGTTATCAATTCTGAAGTGAATAGGCTTATTTGCCACATTAGGGCAAATATATTTTTAAAAATATTAATACTTAAAAGACATGCAATTCTAATAGAAGATACTACTGAAGCCATGATCAGCATGATGTTTAAAGGAGTACAGAAACAGACCTGGATACACCTCTACACAACATCCACACGTACACTTTTAAAAATTAATTAGGGATACAAATCTATGCATATTTCTGGTCATCAACTAACTATTAATTGCCTGAAGCAAGAAGGAATACTCCCTCATCCAGATGTACTGAGTAATTGCCATCTATGGACTTTTTAAATTTTTTTCCCTAAAACACCTAATACAAATTATTATTTGGCACAGCATACAGGTCAGAATACAGGGGAACAATGCTTTAGAAGAGAAATTCTTGTGACCAAAACCAAATTTGTACCTTACAGAATTATAGCCCTTAAGTTTAAACATTTTCAATCAATGATTATCAAATTAAAAAAAAAAAAAAAAAGAAGAGCAAAGTAGAGGTCTACATTATCACCTATTTCAACAGAAAGTAACAAAGGTAGCCAAAACCCAGACAGAGTCTAAGGTCTCACTCTTTCAACTACTACTAACTCTGGAGCTGAGCACTATCAGATCACTCAGCACCAATAATATGACCCGAACTGACAGAAATGGGGTCGTACAAGTGACGCCAGATATCCCAGAGCACATCACACAGGGTTCACCTCAGGTTTGCAGTAGGCAAGAGGAGATGAGATGATATTTTGCCCAAGTATAAGATTAGAATAATATAGACAGATGACACTACTATAAAATTTGTTTATATAGCCTGATTTATCCACGTATTTGGTCTCGGTTGCAAGGTGTTGGCAGCGGGGTGGCCTCTGTGAGAGCAGACCAGGGGCTGCCCAGTGCCAGACACAGCCGGTTTCAGTCGGTTCTGCAGCAGCCCCACCACAGCCACAGCTGAGCCCCTCAGCCACGCTGGTGGCACCACGGTGTAAATGTATTTAAGAAAGGGCAAAATGCTGCCTAGGCAGTGAGGGGTGAGGAAAAAAGTGTGAGAAACAGCCCTGCAGTACCCAGGTGAGAGAAGGGAGGGAGGCGGTGCTGCAGGTGCCGGAGCAGAGATCTCTCTGCAGCCTGAGGGGACACCAGGTACAGCAGGTATTCCCCTGCAGCGTGTGGAGGACCCCACACCAGAGCAGATTTTTCCTGACAGGACTGCAGCCCATGGGAGAGACCACAGCGAAGGAGAGGAAGAGCATGAGGGGGAAGGAACAGCAGAGAGAAACCCCTACGTACCGACCACAACCCCCATCCCCCTGTGGCGCTGGGGGGAGGGAGGAGGAGTAGGGAGAGAAGTTGAGCTTGGGAAAGGGGAGGGGGGGGGAGGTGTTCATACTTGTCTTTGTTTCCCACTACCTGAATGAGTAATTAAATATCTATTTTAATTGGCAACAAATTGATTTTCCTTAAGTCAAGTTTGGTTTGCCCCCAACAGTAATTGGTAAGTGATTTCCATGTCTTTATCTCGACCCAGAAGCTTTCTCACCCCATTCCTCCTACTTTCTCCCCCCGCCTGGCTGCTGGGAGCGAGCGAGCAGCTGAGTGGGAGCTCGGCTGTTAGCCAAGGCTAACCCACTGCAATCAAGAAACCCAACCTCCCCAAAAAAACCACCTGGCCTGTCAAAATAAATTATACTACATCAGCTCTGTACATGACAGAGCTGCAGCATTTTTTTTTTTTTTAATCCCAATGAAGCAATACTGGTTTCCTATAACGTTGTGAATACGATTCACAATAATATTGAACTGTGATTTTAGGCTACAGTTAACCATGGCTGCATTCAGAAACATCTTTTAAAGGAGCTCTCAATTATGCTAGTTCAACTGATCAGTGCACAAGACTTGGAAACCAACAATAAACTAACCTGGACATGTCATCCCTCAGCAATGGAGGGCTCAAGAGTAAGTCCTTAGCTCTAGAACCTGATTCAACACACTAGCCCAAAAGAGCCTCATTTCTTTGGTTTGTTGGGCACAATTTGCATACTTTTTCCATTTTAAAAAAATGGGTTATACCATAGGTTTCTGTGTGAGATAACTTTGTGATAGAAACTAGATATGAGCCTGTTTTAAATAAAAGTGTTCTTGTATGTTATACTATGAATGCCCAGCAACCTTTGTGCAAATGTGGAAGAAGTTTAAATAAGAGAAGGGCATCATTCAAAATGCATTTGAAATGGTGGGGGCATGTTTTCATAAATTATTATCGCTCCACTACTAGCATTGCCTCACCTGAGACATGTAGAATGCTTCCAACGCAGTGTGAAGTGAAACAGCATTGACCATGTAACAACAGTGCCGTGTGCCCTCTCCACAAGGGTCTGCATAAGCAAGGTACTTAGGCATACTTTCAAAAGAACATACAGAAATCACAGTAAAATTAACTACACTACTCAAAACCCCTGAAGTAACATGACCCAAGAGAGAAATACTGTTTCTGCAACACCTAGTGACACCAGCTATTCAGCACATTTACTTTAGAGAAGCCTGGAACAGGAATCACAAGGCTTCAAAAAGATCCAGCTAATTTTAAGTTTTACCTTTATAAATTATACATTTGGGTCCAAAAACACTTCCAAAAGAAATTTCAATCTGTTCTACTCATCTATATTGAGATGAGTACGATGCTTTTTTGTCCTACGTATATGGAAAAGTTTCCTTTTAATTCCAGGATCTTAACTCCACAGTAAGTTTTTAAACAAATTGTAAAATTTAATGAACCTGTATGAATTTTCAGAAGAAAGGAATTTTGCAGTCTAGCTTAAACTCATTTCAAGAGACTTAAGCAAAATAAATCAAGTCACAAGGTAAAGCGTCGTTGCAGGAGCTTTGCCAATATATATAAGAATTGGAATCACATTGGTATTTATACACACAATTCTTTTTTAAGCTCGGAAGGGTTAATATTACATACCTGAAAATTTGGTAGAATGACATTGTAACATAGATATGATGGGGGGAAAAAAAAAATCTGTTATTCCCAAATTACTTTTTTTTTTTAAACAAAAAAATTAGGTAACAGTTTTTGCTCCCATGACACATTTTTGGGGTCTTCTAGTCATCACTACCTCATCCCCAACTTATGACCATCAACCTGGCATGCCTCTTCCTAAGCAGCAAGCACAGCAACCGGCAGGGTGGAGGTGGCTACCTACCCATCCAGCACTCCTGGACCAGGTCTGTGCTTACCACTCACAGTTGGAAAGAGTTAGAAGGTCCAAGCCTTCAGCGGCTTAGCTCACTCTCATACTCTAGCCTCATGAGAGAAGATTCTCTATAATTCGTTCAGTTTTCTATGAAAACCATTATTTCACAGTGAAAATAAGCTAGAATAGAAAACACAGATGGAAAGAACACGCAGTTCTACCTAGGTCAATCTGTAAGCACTACTAAAGCTTACAAACAATCTCTCTACATTATAAACCAACACAAGATAGTGGTTCAAGATTGCTCTAAGCCGTTCATGCACTGAATAAGAAGGGATTTAAGTTTGTTAGAATTACAATGATGAAATCACTACTTCAGAGCATACATGCATACGTGATCCCAAAGCACTTTGTTGACCTTTGACAGCAACCGCAACAAGAAAAAATGCATCTTAAAATCAGAGTACTGGCAATGACACTATTCCAGCAGCTCTTACCAAAAGATATAAACCAATGCCTAACAGCAGTCACGCTGATTAGAAAATGCACCTGAAGCCAAATTATCATCTTGCCACTGGTTACTTCCTTGGGGTGCTCAGGTTTTATATGTTGTTTTTCATATGTTGTAGTTCATGAGTACAGGCACATGAAGGAATTGTTTCTGAGGTGAAACCAGCATAAAGAATTCTTCTCTCTTCCCTCCGTGCAACTGCTCGTTCTCCTTCCTAAAGTTCACTGCCCCTACTTATCTGTTTCTGGGGTCATGCTGCAAGCCAGATCATTAGAATCATAGAATCATTAAAAGGATCTGGATTGAAAACAACCCATCAAAGAGGGGGAAAATGGCTTAAACCACAGTCACCAAAACTCCACAGCACACAACTTCAGCAAAAGAATTTAAGACAGGTCCCTCCAGCTTTAAAACTTCTTTGTGTTTGTTGTGGGTTTTTTCCCTAGTTACATCTTTTAGTCTACTACATCATATTAATTTCCTTTACAACAAACCTCGCTTTCACACAGCATAGTTCACTTCAAGCCACTGCAGGACCATGTTACTTCTACAGACTTGGGAGGCAAGTGGGAAGGCTCTCCAGTGGGAAGTTTATCAGCATGCAACCATTTATTTCAAAACAAACAAACAAAAAAATCTAATCAACACAAATAGTTTTATGAGCCCCAGATATCCTTTTTGGCAGACAGGAGAGCTAAGCCATGGAAATTGTTCCAAAAGCTCACTTTCTTTCAAAGGTAAATTACATGAAGCCTTGTAGCCTATCACTGGAAACACAAGCAACAGTTATTTAATGATGCACAGCAGTCTAGTGTACTTTAAGAGAAGAATAAAGAACACTTTCAAATTAGAAAAGGAATTTTCAGTAAAGAGAGTGAAGTGAATCCAATCTTCTTCTACTCCCTTCCCCTGTCAATGACAAAAAAGTAATTTCAGTTAACCATAAAGGCAATTCAGACAACACTGACATAAAAATACCAACACCAGTTCAAATAGCATTGGGAAAAGAAGAGCCTGCCTTGCACCCCAACTCCTCACAGGTCTGTTGCTGAAACAGCCAGTATACTTGCAACTGTGATGCTACTCTGATTCTTTTGAGTAAAGTTGCTGGTCTTCGGACAGAAGAAACATATCTGGCATAAAAAGACTGGTTTCAACTTCTGCTGGGCCACCTTTCTTCAAATCACAGACTATCAGCACCTCTTGGCCGTGTTCTGCAGAGACCAGGCATCAACTATTTTTGGGTGCGGAAGGGAACCAACTCTTTAGGTTTTGGTTTCTTTGTTGAGACAATCCAGCATAAGGTTCACTGCACGTGATCAGGCTGCTTTTCATCAAGGTGAGGATACATCTTACCAGAAATGGGAGCTAAGCCTCCCTGATAGAATCCAGTAAATAGTTCATGAGTACACAATCAAATCAGGCCAAAAATCTAACCTGAAGGGCACATATTTGGCTGTCTCACCGAGCCCATTAATAATGGAAAACACAGGTCCAAGGGGTTAGCTTCCACACTGCTTTGTCAAAGTTAAAGCGCAACTGAACTACCACTACATGATCCAGATGTCTGCATAAAAACAGAAATAAGTTTGTACGTATTCACAAGATGACACATTTCAGAAGTTGTAAATCACAATGATTTGATTGATTTCCATAGCTGCATGCTGAATGTGATTCCTTACGGCATTTTTCAGTGTAGCTGGGAAAGTCTGTCAACAAAACCACTTTTTAACAGAGTCAGAGAGAGATGGCATGTCTGAGACAGAACGCTTTCAACATACAGCTACCAGTGCACAACAAAAAAAAATAGTATTGACATAACTGAAGACCACCAAAATTGATCTCACTAGATGCCTTAAGAAATCTCAACATGGAGAATTAGCTAAGTTCTCTTTCCAAGAGAAGGGAAGGTAACATTTTCCTCCATCTCTACCCTCCTCCCTCTGCTCCCATCTCTGACTCTCATTTTACAAATAAGAATGTTCATTCAAAAACTATCCAAATCCACTAGACCAATTTAACGTTTGAGTTAGCATATAAATGTGAACTTAACACAGTTAATCTAATTTCTTTAAAGCAGTAACAAACATTGAAAACAAAAAAACCACCCCAACCTATTATAACATTGCTTTGCCTTCAGAAGGTTTCAAAATGTCAGCTTCAAAGAAAAAAAAAAAAAACCCTCAATCTTGGATTTTTAGATCAAGTTAAACCAGCTGAGTTTAAATTAAGGGAATTTTCAACTGGATGGCTGAGTACGTGCTAAGTTTTGTGGTCCCTGCTGGAACTAGATAATTTGCAGGCAATGAAAACAAATTCTGGAGATGTAAAAATATTTGAACATTTACCAAGATCCAGTCTGAGCCCAGAACAGAGATTGAGCTCAAACTTTTCTTTTTTAAATCTTTACCCAAGTTGTTTTTTGTTCTTAATGAAAACAATCTTCCACTATGCAAGAGCTTTCTAGACACCTTTACTCATCTGCTATAGTTTGATAATGTAGCTAATGGAATAGATGTAAAATTAAAAGACAAGTATTGCCGTAGTTTCATCTCAGATGTACAACATGAATTTCAAGGATATTAGGTTTCCATCTGCGTATCTTACAGAATGAGAACATTTATCTGCTCTTGAAGCACATCATGAGGTTCTTCTGGTTCTGATTATCTTTTAGTATTAATGACACACACACAATTCTGTTATCTTTCCGGGCACATGAAGTGGAAGGCGACAGGGACCAGTCAGCATGGATTTTTCCAAAGGAGGTAGTGGTTAGTGGATTGAACTCTTCCACCCAGTATACCTTTAATGGGAGTTTGGTCTTTCTTCTTTCATTCCAACAGCTAGGCAGTCAGACGAGGACATGAATACAAATCACTGCCAGGATTCTAAAAGAAGTACCTCCTACTTCTGTAGGTCCTACCATTTGTTACATTGAAAAAAAATAAATAATCTTAAGAAGAGTTTGCATCTTCTTCCACTTTCGAAATCTATGAAGCAAAAGTAGGGCTACAAAAATGTGTAATATTTCTGAAGAGCAGGCATACACATTTTATATTTTGACCTATTGTGAATACAAAGGAAAGTAAAGTGGGGCTGGCTCAAGGTCTTCATGGAAGTCCAGCCAACTCTAAACATTACACATAGGCTCTCAAGCACACGTTATGCCAACTATGCCTGACCTTAGGCATATGGAAATGTATTTCCTTATATAAATACATATTGATCTAGTTATATAAAGTATGATTTTTAGACCCTCCGGTTCCTATAATTGTACATTGACTAAGTTGACAAGGGTTCTCTCCTCATTCTGGTATTTTTAGTTTGTGCAATTACTTTGCATGACTGCCAAGTTGTTACATTGGCCACACCACCTTAATCTCTTTACACTCCTTAACCAAAAGGGGAACACCGCCACATTTCTATCTCACAGGAGTGTTACGCGAACAGATACAGCAATGAAGTACTTAGATACTACAGCAACTGCTGTAAACCTTAGCTAAAATTCCAGTTTATTAATTGTATGCAGGCTGGCGGATGACCCTGAGGCTACTTAGGAGTTCTCTTACAGCAGAAATTGCCCTTAAAATAAAATGCATCATCCCAGAGAAGAATCATGTTCTGCAACTGCCATTGCAGAAACAAAGAAAGCAAGAGCACCTTTGTTTTTAACCCAAGTATATATCAGAAGTAGAAGCTACTGAGGGCACATAAGGGTCTTAAATTCAGAGCAGAACCTGACTTCAGTTTTTGAGAGTTTTTCAAGTTCAAAAATGAAAATGGAAGGCAACAGAATGACCCAGCTGTCTTAAGTCTGGCAGTAACTTGCTTGTATAGTTAAATTTTCCCCAAAAGTTCAATAGGCAATTCTGGGAGATCCATTTCCCAATACTGTCATTCCAAAGAGGTTTGCAATACTGCTGTAACACTGGTTTGGAAGTAGAATTTTTTTTTCTCCTTTGGGACCCTTACAGAAAGCCCCCAAAACAACAGCAGCTTTTGTTGTTCTGCCAAAATGTGACTTGATGAATATTATTAGAGGGGGAAGGGCAAATACAGAAATAATTTATAACACTTCTCCAGAGATTTTGCTCTTGCAACCTGCCCTGCTGTCAGGTCATTTCTTGGAATGCATACTGAAACCTGGAAAATGTATGGAGCATGGTCTCTATTCCCATTTGTTTATTCTGGGTCTCAAGAATATTTCTCAAACAGTCAAACCAACATGATTTGAAGTTAACTGTTTCATTGCTTAAGTATATGTAGGTTCATACTTCTACCCAAAGAGAAAAATATTCTAATAATGCTTTTAAATGCACATCTAAAAATATGGCAGTGCATGTGAAAATTATACTATGAAAATAAATCATAAATTACCCGTATAACTATAGTTACATGTATGAAAAACACGTGACTGAAAAGTTTATTAGCGTTCAATCTCAAGCTCTTCAAAGTTAGGAAACACAAGAATTAAGCCTGCCTGCTTTCAACTGTCTTTAAAACATCCTTTTGCAGTTGCTTTATGATAGTCCTTATGTTCATGATCACAGTCTATTTCTTCCAGAGAATCCAAGTTCCATATAAAACAGAGAAAGAACAGCTGTAACTATTTTTTTTTCCTTCCTTGTTTGGCATTCACTGTACAATACATATCTTCAGAGCAGAAGCTTACTCTCCAAGGCAGCATTCAGCTGCCTCTCCCATGAAACCATTCCTTCTTTTTCTATAAAAATGGATACTGTTTGGGACGGAGTGAGAAGAGAAGGCAAGAAACAGGGCTATGCAAGAAATCTTAATTCTAAGCTGTAATTTTGAGCTTTTGACTTTGTCACCTTCGTACTATTCTTGTAAAGCAGTGGAAGGGCCTTTTACATTTTTAACAAAGTGAAAAAAAATTTAAAAATGCTTACTCATGTAGCATCATCCAAACATACACTTGGTTCATACACACTACAGACCTTTAACACTTAACCCGAGCCGCGTAGGCGTAACTCCTAGGTTGCCATCCTCTGTGAGGACTAACAGCCAGGAGAAATAGGATGCTTTTCCAGTGGGTTTTAGAGACTTCTGTTCACAGCAAAGCATTCATCAGTGTGAAGAGTACTGGACGCCATTCCAGATCCACATGATCTTACAGACATTAACCTCCTGCACCTTCCCCCACAAGAATGATTCCTTTTGCACCATTCCTTTTAATGTGTTCTGTTACCAGTCTTGTCTTATCCCCATCTTCAGTCCCCTCCCAATCTCCTCTCATTCACATCATCGCTTTTATTCACAGGATTCTCACCCAAGTTCCAAACTCTTTATTTTTTTTCATCTAGTCTCCTCTACCTTTCAAGTCACTCAACAACACACCTTTTTTCCACCAAAGTCAACGCCATGACTGTGAAGGAGACTGGAGACATTCTCATTTCTCCTCCCCTCAATGTTCTGTATATGGAACTGTATATGGAACATCCATTTCTACTTATTTTAAAAATCAGTAAAGAAAGCTGTATTTTTAAGATGCCTAGGGAAAGTTTTCCCATCTTACAGGAAGGTTAGAATAAGAAAAATCAAGTAAGTGTTTCAATACTAAAAGAAATGGAAAACTACTACTCACTAGCTCAGTTCTTGTGAACTCCCAGCTTTAGCCATGCTGATCAGTCCAATTCATCAGACACAGTAGTGACTCATTTTTACCACAAACAATCAAAATTACCTCGAGGTGTGATCTGAACCACCAATGACAAATTAATCTCCACTATTTTTAAGCTGTACCAAATTCATACTCGGCCGATCATCACTGTTAACCTTAACACCAGTTCTGGCATCAGTACAAACCTTTGAGCATCAGAATCATTTACAGGAATTTCCTTACAGTACTCCATTATGAGGGGAATAAGTAAGTGTGGTGTAATATAACTTCAGTTCAAGTCAAAATTAGTACCTTCTGGAAAGATGCAAATAAAATTGGATATGGTTATGCAAATATAGAATCTGTTCTTAACAGGAGAATTTAACCCATGTTTGATGAGTATTCTCAATGCATTTTAATTTTGAGCAATTATTGCAGATTAAGCCCTGAGCCTACAAAATCAGCCACACAACCTCACTGCAGCCAAGGAAACCTCACCCTAAAGAAACACCTTTCAAGATCAGGACTTAAATGCTTTGATAAAACAAACATCATAACCTTCCCAAGACATTGGAGACAAAATGAGAATGCTACCGTTCTTTCGGCTGGACGGATATTCATTTTAGAACTGATTCAATAGGATAAAAAAATCTCAAAACTACAGAGCAGTTTGAAAAATTTCAAACTGAAGACCACTTAATTAATTTGTAGTTAAGTACGGTAGTATTCACAAGTTGTTAATAGAAGTAGAACTTTAAAATTTGAACAGTAAACCTTGCCCTTTTATGGACTCTGATCACGAAATACTATTCCTCCCTTACAGACCTGGAATCAGATAATTAATCAAATTTTACCAAACGTGATGAGAACATATTTGGCTACTTACTATTAGAAGCCTGTCATGGTTTTTAAGTACAGTTACCTCTGGAGATGATGGTACACCTGATACCCCAAATAAAGGAAAAATCTAGAAGAATTTTAGATAGCAAAAACAAAACTTGTGCTTTGGACTTTAATAATATTCTTATTAATCTAATGCATAGAAACTATGGCAAATTTGTCAAAATATCACCTTCCTCTCATACTGTTAGAAGAGCTTCATTCAGCAAATAAGTGGAGATACTTATATTTCACACTTTGCTGGACTGAACCCAACACAACTTTGTCAACCGACAATAATTTTGACCAAGTTAACTGTAGTATTTAAGTTCATAACATCTTTTTCAGAAGTGAAAAGAGGCAATAAGTTTTCTTAGTCTTCTCGATAACACAAGCATTGGATAAGTATCAAGTATTGTTTTGTTGTGTTTCCCTGTAGCTAGCTTATAATATTGCTTCATTCTCCACTTAATGCAAAGGGCAAGCATGAGAGTAATGGTTTGAAGCTTTATACACTAAAAATAGCTTTGTTTGTGTTTTTGGGGGGTAGAACAATCAAAAATGTTTTAACAAAACAAAACATTGGTTTGGCAGGGTATTCAGTGTCAGTGACTTTGTAGCTCTTTCCTAATATCCAATTCAGCATTAGCTGTCTCTAGGCCCAAAACAGTGAATATGTTTTAGCATTTATGAACTTCATTCTTTACACATCATTGACTACTCAGATAAAAAGGAGGGCAAGTTTTATTTCTGATTAATCTTGCGTGAAGGATATACCATAAACAGCTGATGCAGATTACTACTACATCTCCTGTTCGTTTGCATCTACCCATTGGCGGATACGCTCCTTGAAAACAGGATTTCTGATCCAGAACTGAAATCTGCAGTGAAGGTTTCATTTGGGATGACGGTGTTTTGGTAAACTCATTTTCACAGTCCCTTAGCCCAGACACAGTTTTATGTAAGGTCAATGATCACTAAAATTATTTCAGAGTCTTTTGGTTTTAATGCAAATTGTTCAGCAGTTATTGTAGAAGACTTCTGAAAGTGATTTAGAGGGGTTTTTTTAGCTAGGCGATCTCTTACTGACTATGGCAACTGAAAGGAGATGCAATTATATAAAGCAGCGCACTCTTCCCTCCCCCCCAAAAAAACCCTGCAAGAACAGCACCTACTGATATCATCACTTGTTAATATCAATTTCGGGCTCTTGTGCAGGCCACGGGCTGTCTAGCCCGCAGATGAGGAGCCCATCATTTGCTCAAAGGAAATGCCGAGATGAAGCGGGAAGGAGGTGAAAGTGGCTACTGAAAGCTCCTGCTTAGAACCTTACTCAAAATTCAAAGGCAGACTAACCATTCAAGCAGAAGCTGGTATTCTTAGAAACTGGAAAGTGCCAAGAACTTCAGAAAGCAGAGGCAGACAGCCGACAAAACAGTGCATGCAGCTCCGCTTAAGAACATGGTGTTGCCTAGCACCTACAAGTGGCTTTCTCTGCTCACTTCTACCTCCCAAAAGCAGAAGAAAACAAAACCAAAAACAAACAAAAACTTTATCCTAAAACTTCAGTCCTGGCAAAGAGCATTTCCCATTGGCAGCATCATAATCCCTTCTGTATAAAGGGATTTCATGGAGTCTTACAGAGAGAAGTTTCACCCTTCATAGGCAAATAATAGCAAAATGCAGGTCAGGAACTGCACAGTCCCAACAGCTAATTTCTTTTCCTCTGACTTCTAACCTGTTTAACTTTTGGAGGATAAATCCTCTGGGAAGTTCCTCCTTTTGATCGCCTTCACATCACTGCCAATACCTTATAACATCCCCAATAAGAACTTCAATTTTTCTAGGCAACAACAGTAGAAAACTGCAATTTATCTCCAACATTTGTCATTGTCCAAATTCTAGGGAAGAAAGAAAAAGGAACAAACCGAAGTAAACTTTTATTAAAAAAACTCATCTAGTTATTGCCAATACCAGGAAGTCAAAGGAAAACGCTTACAACATTTATAAACGATTCCAGCTCCCCAGATAACTAACATGTGATTTCATCTCTCTCCAAATTATTTTCTCGTGCACTATTGAAATTTCATTTCTGCCTAAGACTCACTGGAGTTTTCAAAGAAAATAGTCATTCAAGGCTGTGGGTCAGCAATCACAGTTACCAGTAGGTCCGCAGAGCTGTCAAAAGTATTGAAACGATAACCTCAATTAAAAAGTTACCACAGTTACTTTGTGAACAATGGAAACCTGCTAGCTCACACCTATCTGTCCATAATGTGAGGAACATTTTTGTCCAGGCTTATTAGCAATCCTTTGCTCGCTAGCAAAATGCTCATTTAAAGCTGATACTGCACTCTCATTCAGAGTAGTAAAGCCACTGAGCTGCTCAGGGCACTGAACTGCTCCTTATTTTCAAGGCTCTCCTCCTGGAAGCCTTCTGGCACAGGTAGAGGGAAGTTGGTGAGGTTCTGTTAGATATGGCAGTTCACACTTCCCTAACATAAATAAAAGTCGCAGAATTGCATCCTGATATAGCAGATGGAAAAAGAAGGAAAGGAAAGGTGGAACAGAGTCCACATACCAACAGCAGAACATTTAGAATTTCCCCTTATGCTCCCTAACCCGCGATCAGGTCATTTCAAGATTTAGAGTATAAGCCCCTGCCTTGTTTTCTCTATATATTGCAGAATTCAAGCAAAGTTACCTCATTAACTTGTTTTTTGTCCAAGTGAAAAACTTGACCAGAACTCGTTGAGGCAATTTCTTCATAGACCTTGTAACCAATATGATCCCTGTCATCACAGTCTCCAGTCAGCACAAACACTACCTGTATTTAAAAAGAAAAATAAATAAAATAAATAATAATAATAATAAAAATCATTTGGCACATGGTGCAAACTTTAGGAAAACATTGCAAAGACAGCATTAAGGCATGACAACAAAAGAACTGTACCGCTTGGCATGGGTTCATATTACTTTGCATGAAGGACAGCCATATTGCACTCACTACTGATGGCAAAAGCAATGAAGAAAAGGAACAGACAAGAATCACTTTAGAAATTATACTCATCTATCAGTACTTGTACTTCACAGAATACTTATTTCAGAACAATATAAAAACATCCACATAAGTGGTAAGCTGACCAAGAATACATGTACTGGTAGAAGGTTCAGTTGCACTATTTAATTCACAATATTAAAAGGAATATTCCTTTAGCTTTTTTCTTAACCAGATCAGTTAACTCTATTTAAAAAAATAGTTCCCTAGAATGGCAGTATTATGGTCCCTTCTGTAAAAAGATTTCACCGAGTCTCACATAGAAGAATTTTACCCTTCAATATTGAGAAAACAAGGCATTAAATACATAAACCAGCTCAGAATGTAAATCCCCTCTGTACCTGTGATTGTTTCTGTTGAATGAGTTGAAGTACTTCATGGGTAAGTCTATAATCTTTGGATCGTGCATCAGTAAACACATAGATGAAAGAACCAGGAAGAGAAATTTCTAGAGCGATCTTTATCGCCCCGATGCTCATCTCTGGACAGTCTCCACCACCCTGTTCACAATTAGAAGAAAAACAAAGCATTTTTCTAAGAAAAAAGAACGTACCAAATAAGTTACTTTCTTTTGGGACATTCAAGACAGATATTTTCTCAGCTTCTAATAATTTATTCACTTTTTTTATCCTAAGCATTGTATGGTTTCTGCAGAGTGCTGTCACATACTCATACTCACAAGCAGCAACTGCAACAATTCCTTAGGGAAAATAAAGTCATAGGAAGGGTTGTGGTTAGCCCTGAAAACAGTTGGTGTCATGGTCACTCTTATCTTTTCTGGGAGCACCATGTTGCGTTTAGCTCCAGCTCTTGTGACAGGTCTGTTTCCTATACTCACACGCTCCCTTACTGGCTGACAATTTAATTGCTCCGGTAGTATGCAGCAGTCACGGGAGGTCAGGGTCACAGACGCAGATGGGAAATGATCTCAGCCAAGCAGTGCTGAGCTCCAGGAGGACCTTTAGATACCAGAACAGCAAGAACTTGACCTAGACTTCACACTGCGGGGCAGCCAGTGCAGGGAGCTCAGCAGAGGGGGCACAGGCGATGTGTTCCCAGTGACCTGTATTGCTAAGGAGACAGCTGCGTAGCTGGAGATTTTTCAGACCATGTCTTCAATCAAAATGCTTCCCAGTATGACTTGATTTAACTTTATATGAAAGGATCAGTTTCTCTTCCTAAATTAAGAGTTAGAGGAAAACAGTGTTCAAATAAAAGTTCGCTTTAACTTACATAAAAATTAACTTGGCATATTGAAGACAGAACTTTCCAAAGAGCTGAATACAAACTGTAAAACCTGCCCCTGTAAACAGCAACAGATCTCTGCACTTTCAAGATTAAATACAAAAGTTATTTCTTTTATTTCTACAATCAACATGCCTTCACACATATACAAATCTCCACATACTGGGAAGGAAGAAGAAAAAAGATAATGCAATTATTGCATCTATTTAAGTCTTGAGATGCCATCAAAAATTATGTTTTGAGGTTCAGCATTCACACAGACACATAAACCAGAAAAAGCCTTGCCTCCCAGTCCCCCAGTCCTTAAGAATTTCAGCTGTCCCCAAGGAAATGCTCACATCAGTAACAATTTTTAATCTATCAATATCTTTAATCCCATTTCAAAGCAAGAATATCAATAAACTTCTCATCTATGTTAAAGAATAGGTACGTTGCCATTTTTCTTTTTATAAGTCAGTCCTTTCTAAATGTAGCCTTACTTTTATGGGAAAAGCAAGTGGTAGACTCCAGACAGCCTGAAATTCAAGAGAATTCTCCAAAAACATTTTTGACACATGTCAGAACTTTATCTTGGCAATGCTTATACAATCCTATGGGACAGATCAGTATATCCAAGTCATTTCTTTCCTGCTCTTGCAAAGTGAATATCATACTCAGCAAAAGTCTTCCACATAACACTTCAAATTGTAGGCAAAGTCCAGATAATAGCTAATTTCTACAGACACCTACTTGGAACAAGAAAACCTCTATTCCCACTGCAAGTCTACTAGCTTATTGTCTCATGTAATATTCTATATGGCAGCATTATTTTCTACATATAATAGGAAAAGCACTGCTGAGCTAAATGGTTATTCTGAGAACAAGCGTGAACTTTTTATTCTCATGATGTAGAAGAGGGATATTCTCAAAAGGCAGCTAGGTAGAACTATGAAACAGAAGTGTATTAGCTTTATTTAAAAAAAAGAAGAAAATTTTCCTTTAAATGTTTCCTGCCTTTCTCTCCAAATTGCAATTAAATATGGTTACAATTACCTTGTGAAGTTTTCTGGAAAGACAGAGGTGAGTAAAGCTCAGCAAGTCTCATTTTCTGTTCACTTTGGACAGGCACACAGAAATTTAGGTTGTTAGCTCAGCTCATCTGTACTATTCACATTTCTTATGTCTAAATTTAATACCTATATAGCTATTTACTTAAATGGCATTGTAGCCACTTACAAACGGATAAATTTAGTATCTGATTTAAAAACTGTTATCAACAACTCTTTCACAATACTACTTTCATTAAGTTGTCATTTTTACACTGAGAAATACTCAAATAAGGCCTTTTCATAACTGTTAATGTAAGTGTATTGGCATCTGTATCATAGGATCACGTAACACTCAAACTATGTGAATATACTTTAAAAGATTTTTATCTAGACAAGATTTAAGTATATTGCTTATGCAAATAAGTATCCATTGTGAAAACTGTATATAATATGAGAATACACAAAAAATCTGCTTAACTCTTAAAAAAGAGACACTAAGAAGCCACTGCTGCCCAAATACAAGTTATTGTCATGTTGTCCATAAGAACGATTCACAGTTAATTACAGATGAAACATAGGCAATACAGGATCAACTTATGAGGTGTCAAAGGAATACTTCCTTTATCACTTTGAACATAAAAGGAACAGGGCCTAGTTTCTTCAGTGAAATGTATACAGACTAATTTTTACCTGACGTCAAATGCCAGCCAAACCCCTATTTCTAACGTCATGTACAGACCCTCCAATCGTTCTGTGACCAGATGAATTTTGTTGGAAAACAAGAGCTGGGCTTATCCTGACATCCAGGGAGGACAAGTTTTGCAGTATTCCTGGAAAGCATATTTTGATCTCATATGTTTCACAAAAAAGACTCCTTAAAATAATTTATCTTCACCTTAATTTTAGCTTTGTTCATTAATGAGAATATCTGCTCTACACCCTTTTTCAAAGTGAACCTACCTTAAAATTTCCCCTACCTCCACAATATTCATTCTTGCATCTTTTAACTGTCTTTCTAGGAAAAATACTAACAACAAACATGTAGGAAGCGTTCTCATTTTCTGGGAGAACTACTGCAAGGTGACCTATCAGTTCTGTTCAATTACTTTTTTAATTTATATTTTAGCCCTTCACCAATATAATGAATGAATGCAAGTCAGTGAAAGTCTTAATTTAGCTGAATGAGCACATCTTGAAAGTAATTACAAAATATGCAATCAGGATTAAAGAAAAATCTTAAATTCATTAGACAGTAACTTTTAAACAACTTGCTTGTAAATGAAGAGTTTTAAAATTCCCACAAGCTTCATATAAATCATATACCTTTTAGAAACAGCTGCAATTATTTTCCAGTATAGCTATTTAGAAAACAAAAAATGAAGACTGGAAGGATTTTTAAAGTTTAAATTTCCCTGTGAAGGAGAAAAACGTAATAGCTGGCATTTTCTGCCTCCTTGAAAATTTACTATTGTTTTCTCTGAATTTAAATCTTTCTGCCAGCTTTTAAACTACTTATTCTTCCCAAACTAGCACTACTGGCTTTCAAACAATCGTTTGTTACAGGGATTACGCCATGTGCCAATTTCTAAGGGAGAGTCTGCCTGGCATTACTGACTTCCAGCAAGGCTCTCCACAGGTCAGAAGCATTTTGCTTGATTAAAAGACAAGACAATAGGATCATAATTTCTTTCAGTAAGGGTAACTCCATTCCAATACTTCCCTTTCTTTCCATCACGTGATCCAGATGTCATTTGTGGTTCATTCTCACTCAGGGCAAGTCCACCAAGGGAGCCATACTGGTGTGCTAGTTCAAAAACTGTCACTTGTCTCCTAAGCACAACTACAGAAGCAATTCACAGGGTTTGCATGAGACAAGAGTACCCGAGTCAACCTGATGCCTTTGAACCAGTGGGTGCTAAGTAACGCATGGCAGTGAAGGCAGTACCTAAGTAAAACTTGATGGGTCTTACAGTCCTTTTGTACCTAAATTAGTTAATTAAAGCTAATGAAGGGTTTTAATGGGAAATAAGCTCCAGAACACAGTAAAACAGTTCATCAAAGTGTCTGTGAACAAGTGGCAGGACTAATTAAAATGCAAAATAAATGTTAGCATTATCTAACTCTTCTTTCTTGTGTTATTGAACTGAGTCCCCATACAATGATGTAAACTAAGACAAAGTAATTAATCATAAATTAAGATGACCAGAGAACAGGAAGATGACAGTTTGTGCAGATAAAGTGACAGAGATAAATGGTCTACATCCTGATGAAGCATTGTAGCAGAAACATCAACATGAGAGCAGAGATTAGAGGGAGGAAACAGGGCGCTTGCTAGAACCACATAGAGAACAAACAAGTTACTCACCTGAACATAAAGTTCCCTGAGTTCAAATTGAAACTTCTTGGGATCTGTGGTTATCGTCACTGGACCAATTTCTAGGATGAAAAAAATTGGAAAATATGAGGAAAACACAAAGTTACCAAAAGACAACTTCAAGTGAAGAGCTAACTGTTTCAAATTCATAAAAATCTGGTCGTAAAAAAGAAACAAAAAGCATTTAACAGAAAGGAATAATTGACAATGATATACCCAGCACTGAATTCTAGGATTCCAAATCTAGTAACTCTAATATCATTCCAGTATTACCAACTTCTAGGTGTCTTAAAGATTTACAGGCACATAAAGCATTCTGGGTTGTGGTTCTTTCACATTTGTTTTTGAGCAATCTTTTAATTGCTCTTCGTAATCAGAAGGGAACAAAAATCCCCAAAACAAATGTGGCTGCACCAAAAAATAATGTATTCTTCCAGAAACAGCTGCATAGGTAAACATGAAGGAGAGGCCTCTCTGAACAGAATAAACATACTGGCTTCACCAACCAATGTAACAAAAAAAACCAAAAACAAGGTGTCACATCTCTTGCCTGAAAGAATACGTACCCTCTAGCTGGAAAAGCCCGGTGTGAGCCCACTGCTCAACCTCAGCGTATCTAGCAGCAGTTGCCAGAAAGAACTGAAGCAGAATCAACTTTATTTGTGGTGTTTGCCATGTCTTTGTATATTGAGAAACGGCAGGACATCAAATTGGAGTCGACTGGGGTGTGTAAGTAACAGCGGCACGTATTTGAGCGTTTCCCAATCACACTAGCTGTACCACAAGCCTCCCTCTGCCCCTTCAACAATTGCCTTTCTAATTGGTATCAAATGTGATTCTACGCAGCTGTTTTCCTATGGCTGTGATTTCCTGACAGTTTACCTTAATCTGTCTCGGCACTCATGCACTTCATTCTTTCCCTGTCCTGGGCAGGCATTCCTGCCGTCCTTGTGCCAGTAATGGCATTCATTAGCTCAGCAAGCTGGGTCTGGGTGCTAAGCCAAAAATAAATAAATAAATAAAGAGAGACAGACACAAAAAGAAAAAAAGTGAACAGATTACTGTTAGTTTAGTGCCCCAAACCACTCAAAGAGATCAGCTGAGCACTGGCATACAAAATGGGGTACAATTATGCAGTCAGGGTGGAAGAAAAGCATGAAACTGCAGTGGTGCCAATTTAATACAGCTGTAGCTTACATGGAAGTGCTGCCTCAGCAGACCATACAGTGCTTTCCAAGCTCTGAAAGTTAATATGTACTTATCTTCCATATAATCTAGACATTTTTCTTTTTTAAACAGTCCAAAGTTTTATTTCACCGGAGTTTCAACAACAGCCATCGCTAAAGACTACTATAATCACACATGTGTTTGCTTGGGGGGGCTCCATTTATGAGTGCCTTTTGCTAAGTGTAGGTTTTAATTTGTTTGAAAGTCACCCAAGAGATCATACAAAAGGACTCACCATTCCTCCACATACTTCATCCTGCCATGCTCCCGCTCCTACCACTCCACCTGGTACCATCCTCCTTTGGGTATTCTTTAAAGCAAACGCCTGTAATAAAGCTAACTCCAAATTGTTTTGCTTCAAATCTATCCCCTGCCAACCATTGTTCTAAAGCATATAATAGAATGGGGTTTATACATATAGTAAAACCACTAGCTCCATTATTCCCCGTCAGTTGAGGGATTACATTTTTCAATTCTAGAGCAGTAAATCCTTTGGAAAGGCTTTCTTTCCCTATAAAATAAAGATCTGAAAAGCAACATTACTTCAGCTAAGCTAAAACAGCACATCCAGTTTAGATCAGATGAGAGTTTTGCCTTGTTTCTCTGCAGGCAGCAAGGGCTCGCTCCAGCAGCGCGCGCAGATGCCAAGCCTGAGCCCTCGCCAGCATGCCACAGGATGACGCCAAGGCTCTGGCTGCCCTCTCGTGTGAGCTCAGTAGAGAGCAAGTCTTTGAAATGGTACCTAGAGTAGAGGTTAGAAAGGGAGTATGGCCTAGTCAGCATCAAGTAGAGAGTTGTCTGTTGTCAGGACAGAACCGAGAACTTCACAGGAGCCGTACAGAGGGCACATCTCCCCAGCCAATTCTGCAACCAAGGCCAGAGTTCATCAGCTTCCCCTGAGGTCAAGCAAGGCCCCAGAAAGGAGTGAATAGGATCATTCACATCTTCAGTAATAACGATCTCCGCTAAGGGACAAACAGCAGCAACACGAATGACACCGACACTCCCAGTGTAAGACAGCAACCGTATCTCTCTACGTCAGCTCTTATCTGAGGGACATCAGGAATACTTCCAATTGTAAGCAATGATGCTAGTACTTCATGTAAACCTACAGCTACAGTCAGTTCGCCAACACAAACCAATTACTGATACAGAAGGTGTCTGGAATGGCAATAACCATCCAGCTCTAGGCTGGTATCGCTTCCCCCATCCACATGATCTGATCTTCTCTCACTTGTATGAAGGTTATTCAGTACTCTTCCCATGTAGCTTACAAGCCCATCATTCTAGGTCGAAATGGTGATGTGACTGATTCTCACCATCTGAACGCTCATCAACTTGTACCAAAAAACCCCAGCATCTACTGTCTTTCATATGCTGTTGTGCTGAATTAAGGAATGGAGTTTGGTGTAGCTCGAGGGTTTGCTTAACATGGCTGGGCCGCTTTTGGGCATGGGTTGGCAGGTGTTGCTGGGGAATTGTGTCTTGTTGGTTACATTTTGTGTGCTCTGGCTCTGTTGGCATGTGCCTTGTTATCTAGGGAACCATAGGATTGGTTACAGTAGATTGGAGTTTTGTGGCCAGACTGCTTGCTGGTCGGGGACTGGCCGCGGAATGTGTGGGATGTCTAACGGGACTGTTATATAAGCTGACTGGGGTTTTACCTGGATGGAGATGCAATTTTGTAGGATGGACCCTATGCTCACCCCGCTAGCAAAAATAAAGGTGCTTTGGCTTACAGTCCGTCTGAGTCGGTTCCTTTGAATCAGTGCCACCAGCTTATGTGACCCGCTCGCCAAAAAAGCTGTCATAGCCTTCACCAAGTTAATTTTCTTTTATCCTCATTCTGCTACCTCAAAGTGCAACCCAAGCAAGACTGTTTTCATCAGTGCAGGTAAACACAGGCCTTCAAAGCATTCTCAATAGATAAAAGTGAGAAGACATTGCTGGAAGTGCTTTAAGTTTACTTGCCAGCTAGGAACTATTTCCAAAAAGGACTTTGGGAAAGAATGGCAAGTTCTCTCATAAAGCACCACAGAAAGTTCTTATAGATGGTTAAATTACTGATACGGTAGGAACCTCAAAAACTGTGAGGTCTAAATCAAGTTGCAGTCATCAATCTGGACATGGCTCTGTAGAATGAACGCACAGATGCGGGTCTGAGACTCAGGGCAGTTGAGACACCAATGCCTGTGCAATGCTAAACTACAGCACTGTTAAAGAATTATATAGACCATGATGGAGAATTGTTCTTAGCACTTTGAAGAGGGTAACTGTGAAGCATGAGTTCAGGCAGAGTTTCTAAAGGAACTTGAAGGGTTTAACAGTTTTACAGTACCACGCCGTCCAAGTTCACCTTGTGTAAGAGCTTTCATCTAAACAATGCGGCATTAAACTAAGGTAAGACATCAAAAAAGCATACAGCCAAGTTAACAGAAAATAGTAGACATTGTAAAAAGACCAATGTGTCAGTACTCAAAATAGTTTTTGGTGTCTGAGAAAAGCAGTGAAGGCACGACTTTGTTCTTTTGTACATCTTTAATGGTATGCATGTAGCCAGTCAACTCATAGGTCTAATTGCATGTTTATCCACATCCAAAATTGCCTGAAGTCTCAACAACTGCTTGCAGAAGTCAAGCACACAAGTCAGACATTCCTCAAATCAAACATAGTTACAGATGTATCATTCTAAGTACAGAATATTTACTCAGAAACTAGATCCTGCAAACACGCCAAGTAAAGCACAAGAAAAAACTTTTTTTTAACTTCATTAGTTCTTTAGGCAAAGATTGACACATGAAATACTCTAACAGAATATGTCCATTCTGATGCTGAAATATGAATCCATTTTTAGGCACCGATATTGGAATATTTGGGACTAGTTTGTTACGGAGGTCTCCCCATTGTTCATTACTCCAAAGCTGTCCCCGCTCCTTCAGAGGTGATTGTACAGAAGGTGAAAAACCTGATACAGACACAACAAGACAGCGTGTCTTTCTTAGGCAGCAACTAAACTCTCTTGTCTCAAAAGCACAACGTAAATGTCAGTTCTTTCAGACTGGCTTGGTGATCCAAGACTTAATATTGCACACACACACAAAACTGATAACATAGGAAAGGAAACATATTTTAAAGGAATGGTTGCACATTACTGAACAAAGCCCGGACTTCTTAAACTGAAATCACAAAACTCAACGTAACCGCTATGGTGATCGAGCTTGTACCTAAGCAATTAAACAAATATGACAACATAAAACTGAATACCAGTCCATTTGACAGAGATTAAGAATCTTGGTATTTCCTTTCGGGGGCAAATCTGATAAAAACCATCTCCTTCGTAAATAAGGAGAAAAGTCCCTAGTAACCTGAGAAACTGGCCATTCTGAAAGGCCGTGATGTTTTTCCATGACTTTCTGCCATACTTCAAATGGCTACATGTTTATATACAAGCTGAACAGCAAGCATATTGGGAAAACCACAAATTACCCAATGACACACAATCACACGTAATTACCACCAAGGGTGATTTGGCACTCCTTTAATCCTGACCACATAAGACATCTGCACCAAATATCTGTTTTGGACAGCTGGATGTTTTAGGAGATCTAGCAAAGGAATATGGAAGCCATTTGCCTACCTCTCATCAACTCAGAACACTGAATTTGTTTGTTCTGGAAGAAAAAAAAAGCAGCTCTAATTGATACTTGGTAGCTGAAGGAATTTCGGCAGAGATGCTAAATCCTGTGGAACACTCTCACCCACAGAATTCCTTCTTCTAATTCAGAGCAAGAATGTTTCCCTGATGCAAAACCATATCCAGGATTAAAAACAAAACAAAACATCCCCCCAAAAAGCCTCCACACCTTTGGATACTTCCAAAGAACACATAAACCTCAGAACTAGTATACTACAAGTGAAAATTTAAAAAAAAAAAAAAACAACCAAAAAAACCACACCAACTAAAAAAAACCCCCCAAAAACCAAAAAAAACAAACCACACCACACAAGAGCAACAAAACCCTGATACTTCAATAACAAATGTAATTACAACACCCTTTTACTACATTCCTGTTTTGTTACACAGAACGATACGTCATCCCAATTCTACTAGTTTATTGGTATAATGCAGGGCTGCACCTTTGCGATGGAGTGAAAGCATAGCCCTCTGTGGCCTAGAACTGTACACATCAAAGTATATTTAGTTATTTCTTCATTCTGTAGTATAGAGCTCAAGAAATACATAGTTTCGCCCACCTTATAACACAAAGAATACCTTAGTGGCAATTACCTCCCACATTCTTTTTTATTTCTAGAGTGGACTGACAAGTTTAGCACTAGGCATCTGAAAAATAAGGATCTGTACTCAGTAAAACAAGCATGTTTTTTAAATGCATACCTTGAAAAACAAAATGTCTACTGTGAAAACTTCGACATCCCCATGAAAAAATTTTCAGAGCTGCAGTATACAAAAGATCGCTACATCTTCATCAGGAAGTTGGATTTACAAAGCAATCGCTGTTTTCACCATTCGCTGTACATTAAGTATCATGATTCAAGTGAAACAGCGTGAATAAGAATTTACAGGTCAAACTATGCAAATGAGTTACTTGTATGTTCAGGCAGTCACATAAATGTCTTATTTTCAGACAATTTTGGGAGATTCTGATTTACTGGGATCATTGAACATACATGTATGGCAAAGGGCTGGGCGGGAAGCAGGAAAGATTTTCGATGATGCGAATGGGAATTAGGTAACCCAGTGGAGGCACCCTAGCATACATTTCTAACATATGTCAAGACTTACCTCTTGAGATGTATGTCTGATGGTGGGAAAAAAAAAAATAGAAAAGTCACACGCTGGGCATGGTTACATACACTCATTTCACGAGTAGTGCCAGTTTAAGCAGTTCCCATCTTGCCTTTCCATCTGAGTGCTGCTTCCTAGCTATGGCAATTTTGACAGTTTTTGAGATCAGAAGACTAATATGGGTTTCATATATACATATGCACCCCTGCCTGCCCATATTTTATTTATACATATAAAACTATTTTTTGTATCAGATCTGTCTTCCAGTCTTGTTTCCTGTACACACTCTCAAGCACTTCTACCACCACAAGTGAAGAGATGATAAAGGATTGGGAATGATCAGCTGGGACAGCTAAAATGCCTAAGCCAGGATTGCTGCCAAAAGAAACTCATGTACAATTTTTCCATAAGAGGTGTTTACTAACAGTGCTAAGCATTGAGCTTTATCTGATTTAACGCGCTCTTCTCAAGCTTCCTTCTCTGTATCCAATTCATTGTAAAGCTCTGCTTATAATTATTCTGAAGACCTTTAGGAGTAGCTACCTGCCAAGGATTAAGAAAATAAGAATAATTATAGAGTTACTCTTAGCCAGCCTCCAGCCACCTGTCCGTCCCCAGGGCACATAAGCAGAAACCTTTAATTTCCTAACAGCAAATTGGGTCCTACACATCAGGACGTCGCCCCACTACAGATCACTCATGAGCTGCCATCAGAAATCTTTCACAGCGCTCTCTTGTCCTTTCCAACACCAGAGTATGACATCACAGGTGCAACTAAATAAAAATACTTTTAATTGCCATCTCTAATTATAGTGAACATTTTTATTCCTCAAGCAGCTGACAAACATACATACACAGAAGATTTTTTACCATTATGTTTTAACCATTAATGCAATTAAAATGCTGCTCCACTTTCAACTGATTGCAAATTTCTGCAGTAGACTACTAAACCCAAGCAGCTGACTCTGAAATATAAGCTAGATAAGTATTACTTTCCACCACCTAGGAAAAAAAAAAAAAAAAACTAAACTTAAAGCCTTATGCTTCATGCTCTGAAGTGAAGGATACCCTCAGCTCGTATTAAAGATGATGGGAGCTGTGTGGATAAGCAGCTTGCGGAATTTTTCCAGAAGCGCAAGCAGCGTTGGAGATGCCACCTACAATCACAATGAGTGCCCCAAGGCCAATGCACACCCCACTGGAAAGACCCTCCCAATGGACTCAGGGAACACTGGAGTAAGCCAAGATGCTTAGCACTAGAACATGTAATAAGCTATTTAAAGTTTCTTCCCAAATGATATTCCCAAATGATATTCCCTCATGACTCGGTTGCTTTTAGCTTTCAGACTCTAACCTGGGTATAATTAATTTTTTTAAAGAGCTCAAGAACTGCAGCGAGCAACTTTTACCAGATTCTTAACCAGACAGGAAAAAGCCAAACAAACCCAGCAAGCTCACATGTTTCCTTAATGCAGTCACTTTTTGTTTTTTCTTTTTTTTTTTTAAATAGCTTTTCAGCCGCATGACTTATGACTATTAACTTGAATAGGCAAACTTCAGCTTAAGAAGACAACTGACTGGAAGGAGTCAGACTGCACGCAGAGTTTTTCTTTAGTTGGCTACTCAAATAAAAAACAGATAGACAGTCCATGCAAACTGCAAGGCACTGCTAAGGTGCCTAACCTAGCATTAGTGCAGCATTACTGAAGCTCCATCCTCACGGATGGTGATGGTCATCACCCTTGTACATCAAATTCTTCACCAGTTACCTCAGGGGCAGTGGCCGAAGCCTGGATGAAACTCAGAGACCAAAGGTTTAACAGAAGTTTTACTAAAAATGTGCCTTAGTAAGTGCCATGTTTGTATTGTTATTTCCCATTGTTGTAACATTTATGAGTCTGTGTCTCTTTTTTTAAAAGAAAACCAACAATGGTAAAAAAAAGGCATTATATATGTTTACGTTTCTTGGAAAAGAAAAGCTAGCTTGGAGACCTACAGTGGATAAAATCTAATATTACCATCTTTTGTCTACTGCAACGAGTGGTAAGTTTAGCTTATAGGCCTCAAGTGCAGTTGTCTAAAAGTTATTAACCAAATGCAATAACAAATAATAAAAATCAGGTGATTTGCCCAGCACAGTAACAACTAGCACACTGTTAACTCTACCTTCTAAGAACTACAGTCATAAACCACAGGATGTGCGGAGTAACCTTGTCTACCCAGAGACTGTTAAAATAAATCTAGGTTTGCTACAAATTCTGTCTTAAACAGGTGATGCACAAGACAGCCTTAGAGCTTCTCAAGCCCCTTGCACAAGTGGTACAACATCACACTTACCGTGGAACCACTGATAGAAAAATCTACTCCCTCAGGCTGGAAATAAGAAAGCTTGAATAAAATAGGTCTACAGGTTGATTATTGTTCCAAGGAAATAATCCGCTTGAACATCCCCTCTAGTTCCACTGGTAGGCCAGAAGATTGTCTATTGCTGGTGCACAAATAAGACACAGAGACCAGAAAACTTGACTCCATGTGGTTAAAATTTAAAGTAATGCCAGCGGCTATTAAATGTCCCAAATGTAAAAAGAGTGACACAAAGCAAGTTTTTTTTTCTTTTCTGGGGAGAAGCAAACATACAGAATCCTGGCATCTGCAGGGGACCCACCTTCCTCCTCCCTTCCCTTGGTTCTTTGAACAGCCCTGGAGGTCTGTTCTCATCAGGGGGCCAGCAGCCATCATTGCTGAAATGACTTTGCCTGCCTCTAGCCAGCTCTCAATGGATGATTGCCCAAATCACAAAAAACACAGCCACAGCTGGCAACTCGGCTGACAGTCCCTAAGAGAGGCCAAAGGACTGAAAGAGCCATGGAGATTACGTGAGTCTCTTACAACTAGGTGGTCCCCTACGTTCAAGCCTTGAGCCATCCCAGCAAACTAAGTATGTACGTAACTGTTGCCTGTGCTCTTATGCATCTCTTCTGTGCACAGAGGGTTTCGGTTTTATGTTTGTCAGTCCAGTACTGACAAGGATACAGAAGTCCATACTGCTTCTTTTCTTTTCTAACAAGACAAAGCACCAGCAGACACAAGGAACAAAAAAAAAAAAAGGGGGGGGGGGGGAATTTGTTGATGCTACACAGCATGCAAGCTTTGACTAATTTGCTTCCCTCAGTCTACAGTAAAGAATATATAACTGATAAGGACTACAACCACAGCTTCCTTACTGTACAGCATGGGAGCAGCAATCAGTTATTGAAGCTGGCCTGTGCTCTTAGCTCACACTGAACATCTGAAAAGGTCATCAGATTACTTTCTGTTTTTGTTTATTTCCCCTTGTTAACAAGAATCTGAACTGAGTAAAATTCAGTTCATAATGCTCTTTAAATTCTTTCTCCAGACTGAACTCCAGTTCAGTCCAGGTCTATTTCTGTCTCATCTCTTGGTCTGTGTATTTTGGCAATGCTCCTTCAACACTTGTAACAGTGTTGGATAAAACTTACACTAAAGAATAGGGCAGGAATTAATGTAACTACAAATTTTACAGTGCTGCTTTGTGATTAATAACCTTAACACACTGAAGTCGAATCAAACACTATTTAAAACTAAATTTTTAATTCCAAATTTATACTTGGTATTGCACTACAAAATGAACTTATTTTCTGCGACATCTAGCAAAGATTCATTTTGAGCTGCTGCCCGCACCGCTGGCTGCGCTGCTGCCAGCTGGGAATAGCCGAGCTCCACCGTCGGGAGCCTCTTGGCACTGCAGGTTACTGCAAGCTCACCCATAAGGTTCCTTCTCTTTCTTCACTGAACTCTGGTTCCCACCTGTCTTCATATATATCTCACCATAGGAGGGGTCCATAGGCCGACTGGCAAAAAAAATGCACAGCTTTTATTTTTCCAGAATAGATGTATCCAATTACAAAGTCTAATTAAAAGCTTCTGCTGCTTGGAAGATTATATTCACAGATTACTTCCTTCAAAGAGACTTGGAAGGTCCTTGGAGAGGGCCACCTTACTCAAGCCAAGTCAGCTTTTTGATCATGAGACATAATCAAAACTGAAAACGCAACTGGCTCTTTCCTGCTGAAACTGCAGCCACATTGCTTTCATGAAGGATATGAAATTACTAATGCTCTCAGCACCCACATCTACATAAAAACAGCCTGTGTAACCAAATAAAGTTACCAACAGCAACTTGAGCATCCTGAGAGCAGGACAACCCAGTACTGCACAGTCCATGATGATGAGAAATACTCTGCATTCACACTATGTAGCACATAGCGATATCCCAAGTCAGGAACAGTACTTAACGTGTGTACTTACTACCCAGTTATTAATAAACCAGAAGTCAATGTGTTCTTGAAGGAGCCATTCTCCTAACAAGCTTTATGGAGACCACAGCACTAATCAGTTGGTGCTTAAAACTGTCAAGAGACCATGGAAACAAGGACTTCCGAGGATAAGTTACCATATTAATCCTATGCTGTTCTTTAACAGGCTTATGTTCTGGTAATGCCTTCACATGGTAAAAGGTAATTTTTTAAAAAAATCTTAGATGGAATATGGTGTATCATATTTAAATGGGTCTGTCGGGGTTTCTTTGACAAGAGGGAATTACATGACCTGGGACAAAACAGAACAGCACAACTGTTAGATACAAAGCTCATACATGGCATGGTAAGTTTTAGGGGTTTTTTTCCTCCGTAGCGGATAAGAGAAACACAAAAAAAGTAAAGACTGACCTAAAATTCCTTTAGATACCAGACACAATCCTTGAAAAATTATTTAAATAAATTTTTCTCTGAACATTATCAGCAAACCACATTAGTCAATTAGCCCTAAACAAAGAGAAAAGATGAGAGTCTAACCACAGGCCTACCTACGCTTACGTAATTAAAACACAACTAAACAAATTTTCCTCAGTTTTCATACCAAGCCACCTGCCTCTCAAAAGAACACAAAGAAGAAAAAAAAGATTTATTTTAGAAAATTCTAGGAGGATAAAAACAAGCTTCTACGAGATGACATCTCGTGTGTGTGTGTGCGCACGCATGTATATACATACACGTGCATGAACATCATCATTTCAATACTATAAAATGCTTTACGATATATATCCAGTTTCCATCCGTTGAGAATAGGGATTTCCAAGCATAACAAAAATAATCTGAGACCAGCTGCTAGGAGAAAGAAGTTGTGTCACATTCAGTACAACACTCCTAGTATTCTGCATATGAGTTTACTCTTTTTACTATTAAAAAGGCATCTGCTTTCTAAGTCAATGACAGAGTTTTTATTGATTTCAATTAGAACAGGCCCCAGCTCCCCTCCAAGTATTACACTATAAAATGAATTGCTAAAGGATTACCGGTGTAAAACCATTAGAAACGCAAACCGTTTCCTTTTAGCCATTGCAACTGTAAATTCAAATCTCCATGCATCATTCTAAATAAATGTCCACTTCACAAAACCAATCCATATGCAGCTGACAGAACATGGAATTTTGCAGCAGATAACATTGTCTGTATACACTGATTATTCACTCTGACAATATCCAGTTGTGAATATTACCCCCCAGGGCTCTAACAATGGTTCAATGGTGCCTCAAATACCGCTGTGAATAAAGAAGCATCAATTAGTTTGTGATGTTAAAGCATCTATTAAAAGATGTCAGAAGGTGGTCAGTTACCAGTGTACCAGGTTAAAGTGAACTTTTTGGTCCTTTTAAAAATCTATTATTAATTTTAACAGTGCAGACTTTTGAAATAGTTCATTTTCTATTTCTACTTAACAGACACATTTCTTACTCCTGGTGAGGCTCTGTTTGACAGGTTTGACCTGACGATTTTTCGAGGTCCCTTCCAACCTGGGCTGTTGTAGGATTCTATTGCACAAGAAAGCGATGGGAAAAAGCTGCAGAAAACATGACTGCAAAATTGCTTATCCGACAGAGCCAATCTGGGCAGAAGAGGATACTGAAACATTTCAGTTCTTTTTAAAAAAATGTGGTTTGGATTTAAATGTCAATTTAAAAAGAAAGAGATAGCAAGTTTTTCATGGCCAGATAAGCCTCTCAAAACCTTCATTAGAGCACTGTTTACTTTGGTAACTAGCGAGGCAGCTGGAAGCAGCTCTCTCCCATCCCATAACTTTCGCCTGTATCATTTGTAATTGTGTAATTTTCTAAAAAGCACCAACAAAAACATTTTTAAGCAGCAGAAATCATTCAGTAAGGGATAAGCTTATTGCAGAACTATAGGGAACCAAGCCTGAGAAACTCAAATGGCCACGACAGCCTCAGGGTAAGGGGAAAGGAGTCACGCAGCCAGGCTGAGGAGTTTCTCCACGGCTGCCAGAATAGCTTGGTGGTGACAATGCTCTCTCCTTCCTTTCCGTGGTCCAAACCAGTGAAAATGCTTTGCGGTGTGGCTTCTGGTTCTTCCCAGCTCTCACCCTGGAACAGCAGCACGCAAAGGCCTCCGCGGCAGTGGTACAGGCTGCACGGAGGAGGACGAGCCACATAGTCAACTCTCCTAACTGGCACGCTGCAGTCCCCATAAGTTTAGCTGCTGGGAGCCATTTAACAACCACATGGGAAGTAACAAAATGTTCTTCTCCTCCCTCTGTAGCATTGCACTTACTTCATCATTTTAATCTGATGGAAGAATCAAAAACCAGAACTTGTCCCCACAGTAGTCACGCAATTAATCTCTGAGAATGTGTTAAATAAATCCTGTTGCACAGAAGTGTCCGATTCTGACTGTGCTGCTAAGGATTTGGCTGCAAGCCAGACTGTTTACTTACCACTTTGGAAAGAGAATCTGCAAATTCACTGACCTTATGTAAGCTCCACGGTACATAAACAATCCCCCGATTCATGTCTAAGCATCATTTCTGCCGACAGTCATGTGGTATATAAAATTGAGGTCTCGGCCAGCAAAACACCTTATAATATACCAACATAATTTTAAAAATCAACTGAGAAAAGACTAGAAGAGAACCAAAGCTGGAAGAGAGTTATGCACTCATTCAGAAAGCACCAATTTCAGCTTGCTTCTCCAGCTGTGAAACAGCAGCTCTGGGGTTTCATCACCAACAGCTCAGCCATGCACGCAGAGCATGTCACCATCGCAGCGTGAGCTAGCTCCACTCAGGAGTCAGCATCCTCGAAGCTCATCAGTCACTTCCTTTATCATCCTTCAGTCTCTACCTAAAATCTCTTGGGTACGAGAAGTTTTTGAAGTAGATGATGCTGCCCTACTAAGCTGACGGACATTGCCGATGTCTCCACAGAAAAGATACAAACACAAGGATTTCATAAATTGTATGGATTAAAGCTGAACAGACTATCAATGTTTTGCACTCCATGGCAAAAAAATAGACAGACTCTCAGCTTTACCTGTTACCCCTTCCCACCCTCTGAGCAGGTAAAGCAAGAGCCTTTGCTAACCACTAGCAGTACTATACAGTGCAACGTCTTCACTCCCTGTGTAAGCAGCTACCAACTCGAGGAAGCAGCCAAACCTGCAGGTTTGGCTCAGGATAAACTCAGAATTAAGCCACCAGAAGTGTTTTACAAGAAACTAATTTTAAGGCCACAAAGCACAGCTCACAAAAATAACACAGAGACATCTAGGTTACAGGGCCTGGCCCTGCCACTTGGCCTGCAGTAGTACTGAGATGCCATCTATGAGTCCCAGAAGTGGCATTTGTTTCCTTTTCACTGGCAGCTCACTTACAAATACACTGCCTTTTTGCCAACTCTTCTACGCAAGCAATAACTCTAAGCAGCTCATTACAGCAAGGTTCATGAGGGCTTAACTGGGTAGTTACTAATCCATCCAGATTTACCCACGCTTATCTACACACCACAGTTCAGTGCAATTGGCTGCAGTTAGCAGTGTCGGCAAGAGCAGAATCACGTTCTGTGCAGATTTCTATCACCCCTTTGCGAGGGCTCGTTGCCCTGGCACTGACTGCAGGGAACATGACATTACGTATCCAAATGTGCGGTGGGATGCCTGAAGAGAACAGGAGGTTAATGGCTACAGGAAAGCTGTTTCATGGCTTTGGAAAAAGAAAAAGGAAAATCATGAGAATATTTCTGCTCTTGATGCAGGTTTGAGTGTTCAGTAGTTTTTAGGAAGCTGTGGAAGAGAGGGAAACATTAAATATTATCTGTGGATTATAAAATTCCACTGAGTTTTACTAGTGTAAAAATGCAAGCATGCTCCAAACTAATTCAAAAAGCAGATGTGAGGAGGGAGGGAGGAGGAAAAAGATGAGAACATTAACTTTTTTACCCTAAACAAAATAGTCTTTTTCATTTCACATGAGGATAGCTTAAATCGGTTAAACAGGAATACATTATGCAGAAACCTTGTGTTCTGGTTGCTCCGCTTTTACAATTTGTTCAAAATAATGCCACTATTTATGTTTAGACAGAAATCAGCTTAGACTAACTCATTTGCCTTGATCCCTGTATTTCCCAATTTCACCTTCTGTCTGGCCTAGTCCAACAAGACTGGGATGTACTCAGCTGACTACTGGAAAAACATGGAACTCTCACATGGAAATAAAATAATCAATCGCTAAATAATTACCAAAGTTACTCTTAAAGAATTATTAAATTTTAAAAATGGAAGCATTTACCATGATTGTTTTCACTAAATTGTTCAGCCTGTTTATACAATACAGAGCACAAAGCTTTCTTCTTTGGAGAATTTGGATCTGTGGCCATGAAGCCATCAAGCTCCAAAAAATGCTACAACCTGACTTGTACTGTTTATGGAGGTCAATCAAAAGCATATTTTCTTCCAGATGCAATGCAGACCCTGAAAAACACTCACTCTCTGAACACGCAGGTGCTTTCAAATACACTCTGACAATTCATGCTGGCATATTTTATATGGTAACCGCTCTCCTTGCGAGTCAACACCAGTGAAAGGTGGGTGCTAATTTCTTAGTTGCTGCAGCCGGCAGCCAAGTACATTAACTGAGGATGCCACCGGTGAACATCAAAAGTGTGCTTTTAGTGCAGTCCGAGATTTTTGTCACTCACCATTGCTGCTGAGTAGAAATAAAAGGGCTCACAGGCTGATCTCATCAGCTGAAGCTCACTCTCAATTGATGGCATTTTCAGCTGCCCTGTTATCAAAGTCTCCCACCCTATTTGTGCTAGCAAAGAACTGAATGGGTAGGGCATGGCTTCAGTGTTTATTTTACATTTTCCATGGGCTTCTCATCTCTCATATTCTTTTGTCAGACTGACACAATACATCTAGTCTTCTAATATCATTAAGACTTAAGACTTTTACTAAACAGCAGCAGTTGTTCTGGATGTTACTACGGCAATGTCCACCCTCAAGTAGTTCACCACTATTGTCATATCAGAGTTGGCAAGAGAGCACTCCTCAGTCTCTTCGGAGCAAAGTGGCTTAGCATATAATATGGAACAATTTTTAAAATTATGAGAGCTTGATAAGATTCTAGTAGTGCTAAAAAAACTCATCCAAAAACTCTACACCATTAAAAATAGAAAGGAAAAAGAATAATTTTCAATAGACTGTATGAATTAATAACTTAAGCGGCCCAAAATGTCACACAATCTTTCTTTAAAGAACAAGAGCACCAATTATGCATCTCTCAGACAGAATATATTCTTCGAGCTGAAACTAGTCTTAAACTAGACTGATCTTGCCCTTATAGATTGGATTCTGTCTTTGTTCTGGTGTGGGTTGCTTAGTGCTCTTGCTGCAAGGTCTCTCTGGCACACCCTCAAGTGCCAATCTCATACCCGAGGTCCTTCATAGGCACCAAGACTTAGGAGTCCAGCCGTCCAGTGACTCAACACTGAATCTTCAACTGCCCACTTCACCTTCACTTACACACTTTTCCAAACATACTTTTCCACCAAAAGGCCTGCTAGTGATGAGAGCTCTGGTTTCCTAGTTATGCTGCCAGGCACAACCTAGCCATAAAGCAAGGAAGAGCAGTCCTAAAAAAGGAACATCTTAACCACAGACACTTTTAAACAGCGTAAGCAGCTCAGATCTGCAGAAAACATACTTCTGAATGCCACCCCCTTCAGTGGCACTTCACTGCCCCATGCAAGTCTCAGGCCTCAGGACAGCACGTAATAATGGAATAGCTTCTCTTCTTGAAGAGCAGCCTCTTTAGAAGGCGGCCTCTGCCAAACCCCCTTTCTGCTTTTGAACATCCTCTCAAGAACTTTCTCATTCCAGCCGTGAAGCTTCCACCACCAACTGCCTGAGAAAACAGAGCAGCCATCCCATAGCACAGTCTTTTCTAAGAAGAAAGCACAGGTATATGAACTGATGGCTGTGCTACAGCTGCTCAGAGCTTCTCGTTTATGCCTTATTTCTTGGATCCAAAAGAAGGCTCAAAACCACAACAAAAATATGCAGTTCTTAATGGCATTCACAAACCAACATGAAATTCCTACATACATTAATAGTCAGGCTAACTTTCTTGAACACTAACGCCAAGGAACAAAGACCGTAAGTGCACGAGTAACTCTCTTTAAACAACAGTCAGTTGTGCAGGATCGAGGAACCATCTGTTTTTTACGAACTGCCCACTGGTAAAGTCATGGCGAAGACTGTCACTACATGGAATTTAGGAGAGATTCAGGTACAGACATGAATAGTGGTTCAGTCTTTCTGTGAAGCTCTCGTTCAGGTTTCGGCAGTACAAAACAGCATCCAAATGATTAAGACTGCATCGCTCAGGTTTAAATCACTAGTTCTGCCGAAGATCCTCTCTGTTGCCCGAGCCAAATCTTTAGGGCCTCGCTCAGAAAAACACTTAAGCATATGTGAAAATCGTATCAAAACCAACAGAATATATACAAAAACATTCTTAAGTGTTTTGCTTAACTGCAGACAGAGTTTGTTTGTGCCCAAGGTCTCCAAACTGTGAAGGAGGTGGTGTTTCCTGTCCCCCATCCTTTCTTTATCCCTAGAGTAAGAGCTGGATATTCTGGGCGGGATTATTTATCATCATATGAAGGCAGAGATACTGTAACAGTAGAAGGCCAACTGTAAAGATGTTAATGCAAAGGTTATGGAGTCATTTCTGGTATGATTACATGGACCAAGACCCCAGTGTACCAGCTAAACTATATAAACACAGATAAAACTGACCAAACATCTAACCTTAATAATAAACCCAATTTAAATAACAGAATAACCTAGATGAAATTCCAGATGTCTCTCACACATGGTAAATTAAAATACTCTGTAATAAAGTTCAGAGTACACTTCTACAAAGCTAGCGTCACATCAGGAAATATAAACAAAAACAGGAAAAATTTAATTCATCTCATTTGCCAAAGTCACATCTTGCATTTACTAAGCTCTTTCAAACACATTATGTTGCTGATTAACAGTAATGCCTTAAGGCACAACCTTTTTCCGATCTTCAGAGTTAAAAACTGCTTTGAAACGTCACTGAGGCATACAATTGTTACTCAATGATAACATTGGACAGCACCCCATAATTTAAAACACCACACTTCTAATTGACAAAATTGAGTCAAGTAGGAAAAGCATGATGAATTCAGATCCTATCCCGAGTACAATGAAACTTCAAACAGTGCTGAAAAAATGAAAAACAGCCAAGCTAATAAAAAACAGACCCTGCTTAAACAATCTTTCATCAAGTAAATTTCACCTACCTTGTTACTCTTGGAATTTGGGAAAGCAGGAGGAGCCAGCAAGGTCTGAACAGGAGATGTGAAAGGATATGGGGGAAATATGTAATATTTAGCAAATTAAGAAAGCAGACAGGCAAAGCCAGACTCTGACCTCAGTTATACTGGTGTAAATCCAAACTAACATCACTGACTGTAATGGAATTACTCTGGATTTACTCCATGTTAACCGAGGTCAAAACCTGTTCAATAAGACAGAATATCGAAGTGGAAAAAATAGCTTTTATATCTACACAATGGGACGTTTCATTGCAAGTAACTAAGAAACTGTTTAATGCTAGGTAGCTACAACACAAAAGGTGAGATGGGCTTGAGTCATCACATAAATATCCACAGCCAAAATTTCTAGTGTTTGAAAGGTTTTATGCACTTCAAATCTGCCTCTAAACAAGCTTTATGCAAATTAAAGAGTTAAGCCCTAAGTGAAGCATGTTTTGAATTATTTGCTTGTTTCATCTCCAACCATACTCTTTACAAAACAAGACTCATACCCATGAAGTAGGCATGCAACAGCATCTCTTGAGTTGCCTCCCTCATGCCCTTTACAGAAGCAAATTCATCCTCTCATACCACTTGCTAAGCTAGAGCTCCATCTCCATAAGCTACCACACACCTCTACGCTGTGGAGTATTGCCGTGCCTTCCCTCTAAAAGGAAAAACAGGGGTACGTATCAGTATGGGTGGCTATGCTGAACCACCAGGAGCTTAAAAGATTTGCTTGAAGTGATAAAATTGCCAAATTCTTTAAAATGCAATTTAGCCAACACACGTTATTTTTATCTTCATATGCCATGGTTCACTTTAGGTAACAGAACAATACTCAATTACACTTTCAAGGGTGGAGAAAGGGCTGAGTTTTTACAGTAATGACATGATCTCCACTTTTCACACCCTAAGCATGAGCAAAACCAGTAATATTTAGAACAAAGCTTGATACACAAAGCATCCAGATTTTTTTCTCCCATTGTCAGCATTCACAGAGATTGTCTAGATTTGCACATACACAGATCCTGTGTAACTCAATCTTTCCAGTTCAATTCAGTTCATTAGCACTAGGGACACTCATTCCCTTCCCACTGTAGCTATGCCAGCTGAACAAACTGCCAGCACTGCTCTCCAGAACCATCCTAACACAAGTCATCACTCCTCCGCTGCGGAGCAAAGCGGTTCATGCACACTCTTTCTAACCAAGCTAGCGAGCTCAAAGAGTTTCAGCAGTCTCTGCTAACCTGGACCATTTTGGAATGAACCTGGAATTGCAAAGCAGCACTCATGGCTGGGGATCAGAAAAAGCCATAACCTCAAAGAAGAGGGAAGCATATAGCAGTGCAGAGCAGCAATTTTTTCATCCACTACAGCTACATCTTTAAGAAAATGTACGTCCACAGATTCAGCCAAAATTTCAGAGCACAAAATACCAGAGTCAGTTGGTCCAATTCAGACCCAGAACAAACTCTAGAAACGTACTCGCTCGCATGGCCAATATGCAAAGTGAGAATGATACCTGTCCTTGCTACCACCCTCATTCATTCAAAGGCAAACCTCAGCCATACTGAAAGCAGCGAGGGAAAGATTTCTCCATCATCTCCTGTGCAAACCTATTTGTGGCTAACACAGCACTTCTTTCAGAGCAAAAATATACTGCCTTTAGCACCAACACATTTCATCACCAGGATCCAGTCTGTATATGCAAAAGATATTCCAGACTGCCAAGAAATCTTGAGATAAAGGAGGGGAGTGCTGAGAAGGGACACTGAACCTCTGAGGGAAAAGGGTCAATGGAAATTTCGAGGAAGGGATAGGCTGAAGGCAGAGACAACGAAGATAAAAAGGTGCGGGAGTCTGACAGATTAGGAAAGAAAGGAAAATGAGGAATAAACATTTCAGGGACAAATAAGTGATTTGTGGGTTTGTGGTTAACACAGAGGACTGTGACTTAGGAGTAAGTCACGAGTTCCCTGTGCTTTGATTCAGCTTATGGAAAATTTAAAAGAGGAAGACATGACCAAACCAAAACAAAGAAAAAACCCCAAAACACCAAAAAAAAAAACCACCAACCCCAAAGCACTCATCTGAAATGCCCCAAGACACCAAGATGTAGGTTTTTAAAGTAATAAGTTGTTAAATCAGGAGGCAACAATCCTGGAGAAGCACCACTGCGTAAGCACAATGTTATGTTCTCCAAATGCTGTAGGAAAGCAGTCAAAATGTTATCCCAACCCGTGCACACCATGTCTTGCTTCAACAGTCTACCAGGAGCGATGCTGGGGCTTGGCTTTGCCTGTGCCACTTGCTGGGGGCTAGCAGTACTTCTGGTACTCAAACTCCGCTAAGAGACAGTAGGTAGTGTGCGCACAGTGATGCTAAAGATCTCTAATTAAAACCACACTACTATTGTGTTGGTGCTGCACAAGCTAAGTAACATAAAATGGAAAAGTGCCACAATGCAAAGTGATTTGCTCAAAGACTGGCAGCAATCATAGTCTCTCTACCTGGATGGTCTAGCTATTGCTCTTTTACCTAAAACCATGTGCTTGCCTAACCATTTCACCTATTTATAGCCTAAAAAACTAGCTCTGACACAGCAGCTGTAAAGTCACAATCTCTTGAGGATTTTAGTAAATAGAAATATAAATTAATATGGGGGCATAAAAGAAACCACAGTATTCCTAGCTGTTCTAAGGCAGAGGACTTTATTTTTCCTGCACAACTTTCCTCCTCTTCTGTTGCTCAATAAATTATAAGTGCAAAAGCATACTAGTTCAGTGAACTAACTAAGACCTCACTAACTAAACAAAAAGCTCTGTCCTTTGGAAAACAGACTCGGACATACCATTGTACAGCTTAAGAGAACTCAGGAAATGTTTCAGTGATATTCAGCATCCCCAGAGACACTTAACTTCAGCTCATGAAAATACACTGGTGTCCAAAGCATGAAAATTACAATGGCTTCCTGCTTACACCCCCCACCCCCCCAGGCTATGAATCTAATTTAAACAAGATGGCAGGAATCCAGCAGTAACCTATAGTCGTAGATCAGAGCTGCTATCCTGAGCAAACAGACCAGACGTTTAGCTGGGACTATAGCAACACAAGACATTCCTTCATTTTCATTTAATTATGCAAACCCACCCCCACTCACTCCATTTCAGCAAGGTTTTTCCAGTCTGAAAACCTGGGGTCCCATTCTGCTTTTGGTTACATCTCATTGCAGAACAAGCTCTACTGGTTGTAATTATCCTATAGTTATAAAGCTGATATTGGGAATTTGGCTCTACTATATATCAGGCTACATGAAACTGTCTTTTAAAGCAGTCTTCATATTTTGTAGTCCTATGGCTGGGAAAAAAACAGCAGAGGAAGGAAACGTTACAGCTCCCGTGAAAACACTGAAGCACTGAAATATAGAGATAAAGCTCACTCCCTCTCAATTGCAGTTCTGCAACAGGCTCTGCACCGTGAGGAGGCCAGCTGTCTGCCGTAAGAGCCAGCTCATGTAGGCACCTCGAAAGAATAATTTAAAATTCTCTCTGCACAATGCTCACACATCCAAGTTTATTTTGGGAGTCCCATTATGTTATATACGAGCTCTGAACACTTATGTGGGTGATTCATTGTACCTAATATCACACGCTAACTGTTGTACTACCAAGAGCATATGGTAAGGAAGCCACTCTTCCAGAGCCAACAGATGAGACTGCTAATAGGGATACATTACTGAAACTAAATTCAACACTTTCAATTATCTTTCGTTGCATGTGATGTATGCAGCTTGTTGGCTTGGTGTCTGGGAACATGTCATTTTCAAATATGCATATATTTTACCAGTAATGTTTTGCAGACTGAAATCTGTGGCTAAGTATATTTTAGGAAAAGGGCTACAACTTGAGTAGAGCTAGAAAACCGCACAGTGTCTCCGTGAAGAGAAGTACCAAGGATGCCAAAGAAAATCAAGATGGAAGAGTACATGGGATACAGAACAATAAGTTAACATATCTTCATAAATACACACAGCCTGTTTACATTTGTAATACACATTAAAAATATGCATCACAGCCCCCATTTGTGGCTTATCCCGACAGAGATTATCAGCCTCATAGCTGCCAGTATTACTCCTTTAGCTTACACAGAACAGTCTCTGCTGAACACCCAAGGTCCAAACCCCGCTGACAACCTGCAGTAAGGGCCAATGAGGTGTAAAACGTTCTGATAAGCCACATCATTAGGCATCCACCAACACCCTCCACAAAGCAGACTCGCAGAAATCCCTAAATTTATGCTGGAGCTGCCTGCACAGGCTGCGTCTGAGCATTACTCAGTTTTAGCTCAAAATGTCCTACCAGGGCAAGTTCTTCAGCAGGGCTGAAGGTCTGGAGTCAGATCACAACCAGGGAGGACATCACAGTGGGGCACAACCTATTCCCCCATGTGAGCTAGGCTCATCTGAGCACTCAGTATCCATATGGTAGGATGAAAAATGGTATGAAACAAATCTCTGGGACTATTATTTGGACAGTCAACCCCAGAGCAGGAAAAAGTTATAAAGCAGAAAGCCTCTCACTTGACTTCATGCCTCCTAAATTCAGGGCTTCAACTGAACTAACCTTTGCTCCCTCTGCAGCCTGTGAAAGCAAATGAGACCTCCAAAGAGTCTTTAAAAATTCATAAGTGATGAATTGCTCCATAAAGGTGCTACTTTCTTGTTGTGAATTACAGAAAGAACCTTAGGGTAGCTAGTCTCTCAGCTGAGGTTCTTCAGCTAAGTGCCTAAAGTGAAATGGGATTAATCCTGTCCTCAGTGTCGTGGTTTCATGTATCTTGACATAACATGATCCTATTCAAGTGCTTCAGGAACATGAAGTCATTGTCCTTCTCCTCTGGCAAAAACAGGGAAAAGCTCAGCTCACGTCTGCAGTTACCAAAGAATAGGTTGCACATATTCTTCGAAAGGCAACAAGAGAAGTTTAACCATAGACCACAAGGGGATATGCGTGACCTAAACCACTCTGATCCCACTTAAAAATATAACATTGCAAACTATCCCTATACAAAATGCAAATCTTGGACCCAGAATTCACCCAATAGCAACTGCATAGCGTGAATTCACAATAGGCATAACTGAAGGATCTCATAAATCAGATCTGAGCGCAACACACCTAAAGCAGGAAATCCTAAACACTGGCAATAGTTATAAAAAATGAATTATATTCAACAATGTAATTGAGGGGTAAAACACATATTCCCGGGCAGTAGTAAAGAAAGCATGAAGCAGCCAGCCCAGAGCACATTTTGTTAAATCCATCCTATTTCTTCTAACAAACTGTTGAATATCAAGGCATGGTGAGCCAATCAAGTAACACCATCAGTCTCTTTCAACAGAGAAATTGTTTTGCCATTTGCAAACTGAAAAACATATGTTCTCAATATTTTCTCTGATGTATGCATCTCCTTCAAAACCAAAGTCCAGAGCATATGCCAAAAATCAAATCATTGATTGGAAAATATATACCAACTGGCATCTGAGGGCTTTCTCTGTCTAAAGGGTTCCTCCAGTCATTCTTTAGGTCACATTCAAAATCCATTAACTAAATGAAATATCTGCTCCTTTTCCGTACTCCTTAATCCAGCTTATCCAGATCCTCAACTGACTGAATTGAATCCACTCTAGTATAAATTCCAAGCAGCCTCCAATACACACACAAAAAGTGCAAAGCACAAGTCAGAAAAAGACTACAGAGACATACCTCAAGTCCATGCAGCATAACGGAAATAGCTCTGAGGTTCCTAGTAAGTTGGTACAGCAGGATGAAGAATGTCACAGACACATAACAAAGCACCGACCCAATATAAACTCATTTTGCTCACCATTGGTTAAGAAAAGTTCAAGCACAATTTGTACCAGCAAATGGAGTCCCATCACTCCATCCCCCCCTACACAGGACAAGTATTGTTCACCCTTCTGCAGTTAACACGCGGCCCAGCTCTGTATCATGCAATAGAGAGCTTTCAAAAGGCATGTGAACACGTCCTCATGCCCGATCCAAATCAAGTTGGTACTGCTGGATGGTAGTGCAGCACATGGAGCAAGGATTCAGGATCAGAGAGTCTCAGTTTCAGCAGTCTTGAGTTCTTGGGGGTTTTTTTTGCTTCATTCTCGTCTGAGAACTCAAGCTCCTCTCTTCAGCAGAGGCATTCACTCTTAATTCCCCACCACAGAAGGCATTGTTTTTCATAGTTATCTTCTAGCATTGCCACTTCAAAAGAGCAAGGCTGGCATTTCAAGAGGCAAATATTCTCTGGTTAGCCACCTTGTCAACTCCCCTCTGTATATTTCAGTGACAATTCATCTTACAATGAACACTATTGCCTCAGTTAAAGTGAGATAAAGATGTATATAATATTTATGCCTCCTTATTCATTTCATTACTGTGCATTCTCAGAAAATAACTGTTTTCTCCAGATAAGAAAGACAGAATATATCAATCTGAGGGAGGGACAGCTTAGTCATAGTTTAAAAGCACTTGAGGATCTGCATCAAATATCTGCTTTTTATAAATCATTAGAAATTTGATTTGTGGGCATTTAAACCAATTCAGTAGACACACACATCATCAGAAATTTCTCTTTTCTTTCCATACCACAGAGCTCCCATCAAGACTCGTAACCAATGTGGCCTACTGTTAAACAATTATTGCCATGAATAGGATTAACTTGGCTTCTATACATGACTGTGTGGAAACACAAGCTACAGCAACTTTTGAGAAATAAATTCGAAGTGGGGGACAGAAGAGGGGAAGGAGAATGGGGGAAGTCAGAAGACTATGAATTCAGCTCTTACACTGTTGGTATCTACCTTCTCCCCACTGCTTCCAGTTATCAGACATTGCTACCGTAGATGAGAGTAACTATCATTCCCTGCTTCACAAGGAGGAGAGAGCGCAGTCCTCAGCTGCCCAGGCAGGCAGAGAACACAGCTTCAACAGATCCTCCTTCCACACCGTGTTTCAGAGGCATTAAGCCATATTCACTGCTTGGGTAATTCAGGACATGGTGACATATGCTGTACAGCCACTTTTTATCTAGGGCAACAGTTCACTGGTTTTTCAGTTTAACTGGCACCAGTTTGATCACTTTCTAATCTGGTTCAGTATTGTGTGACATTTACTTCGAGATCAATCAGCAAATAGTTAAAGCAGCAGAAATAATGGGGCAGCAACCTCTAATGGGAAGCCAGGGACAAATCTTTTTGTGCAGAACAGCAGCAGCTGAAAGACCAACCAGAGCTTCATACTGTCACTGTGTGGATTTGTGCTGCTCTTCAAATGTGTATTTTGTGATGTACGCCTACACTTCTACACTGATGTCCCCAACAACAGTGACGAGTGGCTTCTCAACAGGTTCAGTTCACTGCAGATGATCTAAAGACACAATCGTACCTGGAGTGGAAGTTACAGAACCTACACACACACCACCCTTCCCTTCTCAGCAAGGTGTGTGATCCTCCAGCAAAGTCTATATTTTGCTATCTACTAGTCTTCAGAAAATACAATAGTAGTAAGTGATATGAAGGAAAACCTACTATACTGGGAAGTGAAAGAGCTTTCAGGTGCATGGAGGGATAACAGTAATGTAAAGATTCTAAGGTAACTGATAGAAAGCTCTCACTTTAAAAACCACTGTATTCGGGAGTGAATTTAAAACTCTTTACAATTATTTGCCACATTGTTGCATAGCTAATGGTTGAGTTTGCAATGGCACTGTAATAGTGACTGCAATTTGGGACACAACACGTTAAGTATCCTCTATGTACACTCCAGAAGCTATGAGAACAGGCGTATGCTGCTGAACAGCAAGCCTCATTTGCTAGACGACACCAGTAATAATTATTGGGACAGAATAACATCGGGATGCATTACTAATGAGCTACAGAGTTTTTCACATAATTGTCACCACTTGGAGCTGGGGATAGCAAAGCAAAATAGAACAAGTAGCTTCTGTACAAGTTCAGCAGGCAACAATTTCAAATGTAACATGAAAAATAATTCATAATGCAAAGCAGAAGAGAATGACATATTTGAGGCATTATCACTTTTTTCCTAAGGAAAAGACAATCTCCATTGTATCTTCAAGTAAAAACACGGATAAAAATCCTTTCCCTTGCAAAAAGGATTCAAGAATCGGGGGGGGGGGGGGGAATTAACCATTCTGCATACCTTCAGGGCTGGACAGGCAGAGTTAAGACAGTAGAAAAATAAGTTGTGATGCTCTAGTAGGCTTTTGGATGATGTCACAACATTTTGGCTGCCTCGCAGATTTTGGAGCTTCTGGCACTGGTGATATTGTCTTCTGTAATTTATACAAACAGCTACTTTTAGAGGGACCCCAGATAAATCCTTCCAGAGGATCAAGAAAACAGCCATGTAATCACATAAAATTGATGTTATAGATACCACAATGTCTCCATTAAGGATGACAATAAGGTTTCAAAACACTTATTTCACATACAGTCAGTACGGTTATCATAGAAGTCTCAGAGATGGAAAATATCTGTAGGTGCTTTAGACTTTATCCTTATCAACTCGGAACTGTTCACTATTATATAGTATTGGTGATTGTCATTCAACTGATGACAGTAACAGTAAAACTTAGTAGTAGTAGTAACAACAACAATAAAGAGGCAGTATTTGAGCCTTAAGGAAACAGAGTATTTCCTGCTGAAATTGTCAACGGTGAAATAATAAGTAATAGTAACATTTCAACAGTTATAGCACAAAAGGGCACATTTAACAGTTATTATGCCCAGTTCTGGTTATCGTTTGTCTTCAGACATACCAAGACAGCACTGAACAGCTGTAAGTTTACATTGCGTCTCCTAAAATGTGAAAGAAAAACTCATAACTTGGACATGCAGTCATTATTGCTGTCACTATATATCTAAGGAAGTCCAAAATAAATCAAGCCCAAAACAACCTTACACAACCTTGAGTTTTTCAGATTGGTGGCCTCAGAAATTTCTGAAAATCCTAAGAACACTACTCTGAAAGATCAGCCGTGACAACTCTAACCTGATATTCTGTGATACATCAGTAGAGCTACTGCACCAGAACAGGGAGATCAGACTTGTTAAATTCGCACATTTTTTCCCCACTTTGGATTTTAGGAATAATATGAAACCCACTCAACTCTCAAAAAGAAAACTATTTGAATTAAGTGGAGCGAATAATTTTCTTTGCCTCTGACCTTACTCTTACCAAACAGAGTTGGGGCAACTCTTCTCTTTCCTTGCTATAAAAACTATGGGATTTTGATAAGTACCCAGTGTTTGCAAAACATTTGCCCACAGAACTTCACTGGCAAGCAGTTTATTCCTCCTTGCCAACCTAATAATTTGTCTAGTTCAAATATCAGACAGCTTTCAAACAGTTTTACCTACTGAGGAAGGTAAGGAGACCTGCTGAATGTGGACGGGAAGAGCTACTGCCCAAAGACAGGCAGACCTTCCCAGAATCCACCAAGTCCTCAGTTCCTGATGGGCAGAGATTCCCATTTCCATCTCACTGTGTGGTTTGCAGAATACAACAGATTGACGTGAGGTCAGTCCAGGACACATGCACACAGCAGCAACCCACTGAACCTTTCTCTTTCTTAAGCAAAAGATATACTGTAAAACACTGGCAATATCCCTCCCCCACCTCTTCTCTAACTCCTCTAGTTCCATCACAGTGTACTCAAAACTCAATTAAAAACCACTGTATTACACCCACACAGTGCTGAATGTCACTCACCGAAGTACTAAGGAAGTTTATACCACGCCACAGCACAGCTTATAACAGACCAACCTCAAATAAGTGCTATTACTTACCCACAAACACAATGACACCAGCAGGTCTACCTGACCCCCAGAATGAGAACCGCAAGGGAATGGCACACCGCAGGAGCCCCCAGACTTTTCTCGTGCTGCCCCCACCCCTTGTACAAATGCCACTTCTGTAGTGCTGGCAAACTCAGGTACCAGTACAAAATACCGCATTTCCCTTAAAACTTGTCCTCCCTGCTTTGAAAACGACTGCCATACAGTTTCTCCACAGCCATGTTCCTATTCTTCAGTAAAACTAACACCAAGTCTTGACGGACTTATTCCCTCGCCCAAAGGAAGCAGAGGGAATCCTGAAGACAATGACCACCTCCTCAGGCTATACCAGAAGGACCATTCAACTTCTCCTCAATGGGAAAAGGCTTCAGACAACCCATTTATATACCTTCGGCCTTTGCCTGAAAAGTTTAACAGACACCCATAAATCTGAGAGTAAAGCCTGAGGCCAAAGAACTCAAGTGACAGAAGAATGCAAAAGGGTAAGTGCAGGGCAACATGTTGGAGAAAAGCTATCAGAAGAGTCTGATGTCAGAAACCTGCTGGGCAGTAAAGAGGCAGTGATACTGTTTACCTGTAGATACAGAAACAACAAAGTGGTGGCTCATATTGGGAAGGCTGGCCATGCAGCCACTGCAGTTGAATTTCAGGAAGAGTTTCAGCTGAGCAGGGGTGGAAGTTTTATTGCTACACTCAGATGACAATTTATTCTTCATCACTCACAAGTGTCTTTTTCAAGGCAGAAGTTAACACGTAAAGGAAAGCTTATACTTCTCCATTTCTGCACACAGCTTACCACCTCCCTTTATTATCCATTTGTATAACCACAATACTTTTTATATCAGCAAGTATGAAAAATTTTAATTCCATTAATAGCCTAATTTCTTATGTCTCTCCTCTGGAAAAACCATTATTTCTTCTTCATTATAACTTCTCAAAAAACTATCAAACCTGCAAAAACCAAAGTTCTTAGACCTTTCATATGACCTTCTGAACTTGTTCCAAGCTAGTAAGTGGCCCAGCAGCCTAACTGTTGTTATGGATATAGCATTGCAAGTCTGTTAAATAAAAGAGACCCCAAGTTGTAAAATTAAACATAATTATGTACCTTTACTCCATGATATAATCAGAGCTTTACTCTCAAAAAAAAGAGGAGTGGGATCAAGGAAAAAAAAAAAAAAAACCACTGTACTTCTAGTTCTCCTACTATGTGACCCTAGGTGGATGACTTCAGTTCAATACTATTTTCCCATCTGAACAAAGCAGCACTAACGTTTTCCCTTTTCTCACACAGGCAATATGTTCCCTATCTGACTTGTAAGAAAAAGGGTTAGGAGATGCTCATATCAGAGATTTGTAGACGTGGAGAATATTAACAGGCAAACATCATCCTGTGCACTAGGAAGTCCAGAGGTTATATATTCCCTTCATTTTTCTTGTAATTAAAATTAGTTACTGGAGTTTGGTCTATAAAATAGTCATTCACACTAAAGGAATGCTTGATTAAATCACACTGAGTCAGAGTTATTAGTGGTATAATTCCATTAGCTTTACAGAAAAATACCAGGGATGAATTTGTCCTCTTAGGCTTATTTTCCATTCCAAAATTCCTTAATGGCATAAAGAAAAAACAGAAAAGCTGGCCACAGATGTTAAATAAAGGCATTCTGAGTCCAATCCCGTTTCCACAGGATACAATGGGAGTTACTAGGAGATCGGGACCCACAACATGCAACTACAAAAGCATTTGATGATCTTAAGCTTTAGCTCCAGTTCAAAGTTTTCCTGTGCCAACTCTTCTTAATTCGGGACATTTTTATTTATTTACTTATTTTTGAGTTTTTCCATTGAACACACGTCTGGCAAGAGATTTCTTTGTCAACAGCCCTTTTCAATATCTACAAAACTTCTGTGATCATGTTTAGGCATTGAAAAACCACAATAGAAAAATTCCTGTAATCTGTGAAAGCGTTGCACATGCTTACACATGAAGTGGAATCCAAAACAAAAGGCTTTTTCAAAATGGAGATGTCAGCATACCACCAGATGGTACACGAATTTGTAATGAAACCCGTTACAAATTTTTTCTGTAGGCCATAATTCTATGCCAAAAACCTCAGGTTTGATACTAAAAAAAAGTACTTGTTAATTATTACTCTTTTACCAAAATACCATAGTCTGAGCAAAATACCATTGCAATACTCATAACGCTACATTTAAATCTACTATCAAAGACCACAATGTGTTGATATATCACAATGCAGCATTAATATGCAGCACTTGGGTAACAATGTAGTCCAGTAGAATATAGGAGGATTTTTAAATAACTCAAATTATTTATAATTCAGCTGTACCTTGTGTGATGTCAAGTACCCTTCCAAGACACATTCTTGTACGGTTTTGTTGAATATGCTCTCCTCATCAACAACTCTTTCTTTATGGTGCTTAGAAAGCACTTGAGCTGTTTCACTAAACAGTACCAATCAAGCAGTACTGCTAAGTGAATGACTGGGGCACTGTTCAGCATACACTGTGCAACATAAGTTAGGAAAACAATGAAGTTAAAAGCCAAATCCACACCAACTTTAAATTGTAATTACCTATCAATAAAGAGGGTATCTGCATCAGAACAGCTTTATCCAAAGAGAAGCTCCTTGGATCTGAGGTCCAGCTATATGTTGCACTCCTTGTAGAGTCCCATTTGCCTCATGGACTACAGTACCTCACAAAAACGTCAAAAAAATTTGTCTGTGGGGAAGCTACATATAAAGTTGTTTTTTGAAGAAAAATTATCAGTTGAGCAAATAACCAGACAGCTCGCGGGGGGGGGGAATAATCTCATGCTCATCAATTTAGTTGAGCAGTCTTCAGACAGAACAGCACTAGGTAAATGAATTGGACACTGTGAAATACAAACCAAGCAATATTTTTTATTAGATTTTTTGAGAAAAGTTACTTCTCTATATATTCAAAAAAGATGTTGAAGAACTGGTCACAGCAGTATTTCTTGCATTTTCTTTTCAAGTGCCTAGGCTTGGTCATCATCAGATGTAAGATACCAGATTACCAGCAGTCTGAACTGCTACATCCATAAAATTCAAGACACTGGACTGTGGTGTGTCCTTCTAACTCTAAGAGGGACATAGAGAAATAGTTTTCAGAAACTAAGACAAAATGAAGTTTAAAATTATATGTTCTCCACCTTCAAACAGCTTTATGACCTCACAAGTTATCCATCATGCTAAAAAGTAAGGCCCCCTCCGGCTGTGCAGGGAAGTTGAACTTCCATATAGAGACATGTAACAGGATACACAATATATGTTTGCCAGCGGTTCTTTGTTGTATAGGTCAGCTCTGCAGATTTAAGTTTCAGTTACTCTACTGAATGAAATCTAACATTTGCCAAGGAAAGGGATCTCCTGTGGAAAGAGAGGGAAGGGGGGAGGAGGCAAGGAAGCAAGAAGTCTGTGAGGGGAAAAAATGTGAATCAAGCAGAGGAAGGTGGCAGTGGATTTGTTGCTAGTGAGGTATGTACACAGCAAGAAGGTAGCGGTACAGCAAAGCATGATTAAAAGAATCAGTCTGTAATAGAAGCAAAGATCCTGGAGAGCCTGTGGAAGCAAGAGGGTCAGGGAGATGGGAGAAAAGGAATGAAAAGGAGAAAATGTGCAGAAGAAAAACTGAATGAGGAAGAGAAAACATGGGCTGAGAAAGAAAAAAGTAGCTACTGAAACAAAGGATTTGAAAGTGGCCTGTGATGAAAGTTAAGCATTGGAACTACCCATGATATAAAAGCTGGAACTTCTTTCTACTGAGGATGCACAGGAACAAAGGACCATCCACACAAATGTGCAAACTAAAAGTGCACCACGCAAGATCATCTTCTTGCTCTCATGGTTGGTATAGATACCTAAGCCCTCTGAAAAAGAGAACTATCAATTCTTATAGTGAATCACTTTGGTAAGCAGAAAGGGAAGATGTATAAAGTGTGATTATGGAGAGAAAATAAAACCAAAACACTCCCAACCCATCATGTTGATTTTCTGCCCCATCCAAGGAGAAAGAGCTCCAAGGAGATCTATCAGCTTGATTTTCCAAAAGGATATAAGAGAGTTCTAGGCTCTACACTTGACCAAAATCTTTTCCTTCTTGCTTACTTCTATAGCATGATGCTTTTTAAGACCCATATATGTTTGTTCCATAAAATAACAAAAAGGTAAAAAGGGGGAAAAAAAAAGAAAGTGACACCAAAGGTGAAAACAGTAAGGTACATAAACAGACCTTTTTGTGATAGGACACTCTTATACCACACTGATGGACTCTTTATAGGAGAAAAAAAAAAAGAGAACCTATACAAGCTTAGAGATAACAAAACAGCCAAATTCGCAAAGACCAGTTTTTCTCTAATTTTCCAAGCATTTGGTTTAAGGTATTTATAACAATAGCAAACATGTGTCTTGTAAGCAGAAGTATCTGTGACTGGGGGGAAATATAAGGGGTGTCTGTTTTCATGTGACGATATCCCTGCAAAAATTGAACTCTAAAGAATTGACTTCTGGAATATCATATTCTGAGATATTCCATGGAAACTAGAACCAGAAAGTTAATTTTCAAGGGCTTTTTCACACTCTGACTTTTTTTTCTTTCTTTTTTTTTTTTTAAATGAGTTTTTTACTGCACAGTACAGCACAGCACACATCACCAGCCTGGGGCATCCTGTTCCTATTTCCTCTTCAAGTCACCAGAAGATATTTGACAAGGAAAGAGGAAGAAAGCCAGAGAAAAGGGGTAGGAAGGGAATAGAAAACAGATGCTGAATGAGAGGAATGCACGATGTACAGCAGAAAGAAAAAAAAGGTAAAATGAGGGAAAGAAATAAGAACCTAAACCAAAAAAACCACACCATGTAAAGCTTCTGGATCATTCCAGTGCAACTTTCTGAATGTAAACATGGGACAACAAGACTGGAAGAAAAGTGCAACTGTATTATGTATGTTCATAAGTGTATTCCCATAGGAGGGCACTGAAAAAAACTTAGTAGCTTCATTACTAGTATACGTGTTCTCTACTAGAAGAGAAGGTCACTGAAGCCACTTCAGTTCATATTAGAATTATTAAGAGGAGTATTTAATCCCCTAAACTACTTTTTGGTGCATACAGTGCACTTAGAGTCCACTTCAGTTTATCCTGAAGGCTTTTGGAAGGTCTGCTGGTATTCGTCTGCACGGATGGGGTTCGGAAAACCTTACTCGCTCCTGGCAAGTTACGGCAGCGGAGAGACCCGTGTGGCAAGCAGCACGGCTAAGATGTGACAGAAATACTTACGCTCCAGTCCCCTGGAAGCGCAGGAAACCCAACCTTTTATAAAAGCCAGCCCTGAGCAGGACCTCCTCTGCTGTCCTTCCCGGGCTCCCTGGCTTTCCTTCCCGCCCCCGAGCCCACCTCGGCGTGTGCCGCGCTTCGTGCTTCGGGAGACGGCGGCGGAGCCCCCGCGCCCCTGCCCGGATCCCGCCCGCACCCTCCAGGGAGAAATCCCTACCTGGATCGTGGAAAGGCACCAACGCGAAGTTGTAAAGCGGTCTCTTGGGTCTTTTTAGCGACGTTTCCAGGATCTTGGATGCCCCCTCGATAACCTGCACCAGGTCGTCGTACATGGAGCCGGTCACATCAAACACGAACGCCAGGGTGGAGGCTCCCTCCGGCACCGCCTCGCCGCCGGGCTCCCCCTCGGCGCCGGGCTCGGGCGCAGCGCGGCGGCACAGGGCGAGCAGCAGCACCGCGCCCAGACCCGCTCCCCACGCTCCGCTGCCCCCGCGGAAAGCCATTTTCCCCCGCAGCCGGCGCAGCTCCCGCGAAAGGCACTTGGCAATGCCCCGCCCGGAGGAGCGCAGAGACCGGCGCCCACCGCCCGCCCGCCCGCCCGCTCCCCTCAGCGCGGACGGCAGGAAGCGCCGCAGCTTTTGTCTGCGCGCGGCTGCGGCCCCGCTCCGCCTTTCTTATCGGGCAGGGCTGGGGCAGCGCCGCCCCGAGGGAGAAGGCTGAGCCCCGTCCATGCCGCGGGGTGCGGGAGCTGCTGCCGGCGCGGCTGGGGCTGCGGCTGCCGCCTCAGGAGCCCCGGCGGCGGACTGAGGCGGCACCCGCCCCGGCCCAGCCCCGGCCCCGGCCCCGCCTCCCGTGGCCCGCCGCGGCCCCTGCCCTCACCTCAGGGCCCCCTCCCGCGGCGGCCGTTAGCGGGGCGGGCTGGGGCCGTGGGCCGGTGCCGCCCCTCGCACCTGGCCGCCTGCTGCCGAGCCGCCCCGCCCCGCCCCGAGCCGCCCGGCCCCGGCTCCGGCTCCGGCCCCGGCCCGGCCCGGCGGCCGCCGAGCCCCGCGGGGGAGCCTCCTTGGCGGGAACGGGGCGCCGCAGGGTGAGGTACAGACGTGACCATCACGGACCGGGGTCTGCGCCCCCACCTGCCGGGGAGGTGAGGACGGCGGTGCTGACGCGAGCTCATCCCTAGGAGGAGAGATGAGTGTATTTATTGTTTTATTATTATAAGCGCTGGATACGAGACTGATCGCTCCTACGTGTACTGCTGCCCTGGTTCTCCTCTCGCTTCGGTTACGCTTCCATAACTACTACCTGAAACCCAGAGGCTGGACCTCCCGAGGCCCCTTCCAGCCTCAGTTTTCCTCAGCTCCTATGAACATATTCTTACAGTGACTATTAAAGTGGGTAGTAAAGACCCCAAAATGTGATCAGGACCACGGCTCCAGGCACTGGCAGTCTCTGGTGCAAGAAAAAGACTGGACAACAAAGAAAAGAAAGTGGCCAGAGTGGTATTTTAACCCTGCTCAGGCGATGGAAGAGATTAAAGGCTATATATTTCAGAGCTCCTTAGTTGTTTAAGGATGCAGCTACATCCCAGCAGGCACCTTTTGAAAATCCGATCCTAGGTGGCTGACCCAACGCCACACGAAAGGACTCGGCGGAGACCCAGGAGCCGAAGCCACATTGCTCCCGCTCACCTCAGTGCTGCTATCACAAGCCTCCCTTCCCATCAGCTGCATCATGCGCTGCGGGGAGCAATGGGACATCATTTTAAACACCAAGGGGGAGGGAAATCGCATCCTTTGCTTTCAGTGGGATGAGTGAGGTGGATGAGGCACACAGCATTTGGTGCAGCTCAGAAAGGTAGACCATGAAGCAGAATTTACCTCATTAGTTCCCCTCCTTATTTTACTAATCTTAAAATTGGTGCTAAAACTGCACGCTCAAAACCATCATATTGTGACTGGAAAATTAATCATGTAGAAACATTGCTTATCCTAATCAAGTTATAAGCCTGGAATTGAATTATAAAAAACAGATGTTTACATTCTTTCTCCCCTTCAGCACTGATGTCATGAGAAGGAAGCACATAACCAGAGCTGTGCAAAGCATCCGCAATAAAACCCCAAACCATGGAAAACTTGCCTCATCTGTAACTCCGCTAGCAGAAAACTCAGACCAGGTTTGTCAAAAATATTCACAAATCTTGTAAGTAGAGATGCATTCAAGCCATAAAATAGGAATATGTATTTTGAACACCCTAGAGACTGGCAGCACTTGGATTTAAGGATTTCCTTCAGTCCTTTATGAAGATGAATTCCTGTTACATTTTTCCTCACAAAGAAAGCCATCATGTTCTTTCTGTCTCAACTTATTTCTCATTTAGATATAAACAAGCTAGAACAAACCTAGTGTCTCTATGAAAAAATAACCCTCTTGGATACATACTGCTGCATCTCTAAAAAAATGTCATTTAACAGGGGTTTTAAGGTACAACAGAAAGAAAAATCTTTATTTCGTAACAGTGGAAACTGATATTTATTTTGGTTGCCTAACACTTTCCACTATAAAATATCCTTGCAGCTTGGAAGCTCTAACACTATTACTCACAGCAGGCCTTTGAAATTTGCAGGAAGAAAACCCTGTAGCAAGAGGAATGATTTTTTTTTTCTTCTCCAATGAAATTATTTTCATAGTTTGCCAAAGAATCATCTATTGAAAAAAAAAATCACTGTGTTCCTTCTGACATGCTCTACAGTCAAGTTTTGACAGCATGCCAGAATAATAACTAAGCACAAACACTCTGAGGTCAGGCCCATGCCACTGTCAAAGCACACTGTAGCAGAAACACCTGGAGATTATCGGGCCGGGGGGCCGGGGGCAGGGGGAGGGAGAGGAGCCGGGTCGGGTCGGGGTACACCCAGGGGAGAGAGGTCCCCCACCTCCCCGCAGACCTAGCTTTGCTACAGCGGGCTGCCACCTTCACGATTTCCTATAGAGTCTCAGCATCTCTTTTGTATGCACAGATATTACAGTTGCCTTTGACACTTCCTAATTTTGAGCGTTTCTAACTTAACCTTGATATTCTTTTCATGCCTGTTTTGGGGCTGGAATTTGACATTTTGCTTATGCTGTTTGGTAACACTGAAGAATTCAACAGATGTGGTCTTGATTGCCTATTTCCTTCCCATCCCACTCATATACTGCCACTCTGAGTGTGAGCAGTGTTACCCATCTGGACTCGATGACCTTTAAAGGTCCCTTCCAACCCAAACTATTCTATGATTCTATGACTATAGATTTATCCTGGTAGTTGTAAATTATTAGATGAGGTGGAGCAAAGAGTTAAGTCATTTAACTCCTCTCTTCCTAGCTTGTCTTGAATATAAAAAGCATAAAATTTGTATGCTGTGGGGAAAATATACTAGTTTAGAAGACTGGGAAGGAAATAAAGTACTTTTCGCCCTTTGAGCTTGTGTCTGAATCTGCTCCATTTTGTAATTTGCAGATAAAAATTATTACTATCCAATGGCTGCTAATGAAGGAAGAGCTGCTGGTTTCATTCTTGTTCAAACAAGCATCCACTTCAAAAACTGAAGCTTCCGTCTGAAGGAGAATATCAAAATGATTGTTTTTAAAGCTGATGCTACTCTCTAATCACAGAGCAAACTGCTGATACCAAAACAGATTCTCCTCCTGGGATCCCATGGACCACTCTCAGCAGGCTGCATCTACCAGAGCTCTTTCTCACGACACCTCTTTTCTGGTCAGCCAGTTCTGCACGTATACCAGATACTCTCAACTGTTTTGTCACAGACATTTGACAATATTTTTTTCCTCTGGAGCTCCATACACACTTAAAGCTTTTTATTCCCACTCCTCCTCAAAGTCCTATCCCTCCTTTTTTTCTTTTCTTTGTTTGAACTTGATTAATTGTTGTGGAAAAGGAGGGAATCATTGCTGTTTGTTTTGGGTATCTGGCTTTGGCGCTCTCTGTGAGAAGTACATGTATTGTACAGTAAGATCTCTCCAGTTCACAGAGAGAGTGTTTTCTTAGCCAGTCTTTAGTCCTGTCTTTGTATTTTATGTATACAGACACTCTAGTCCTGCATATGAGAGGTACACCTTTGTATTTATCAAAGCCATTCACCACTCTGAAACTGAAAATAACGTTTGGGGTCTCAAATTCTGTGCTTTGAAGTAGTGTGCAGGCAGAACCTATGCTGCTTTTGGGAAGGATAGGGTTAAAATGCCATCCTAGGAGAGGAATGTTACAACAGGAATTAGCAGGTATGCTGAGGAGCCTGAAACCAGGTAAGGCAGCTCACTAGAGCTGCTGCTAACAGATCTGCAAGGAAAGATAAACAAGGAGCAGAAAAGAGAAAGGACTGATAGATTAATCTTTGGTTATATGTGGCAAAATCTTCACTTTCATCTACAAAGACCATGAAAAGACCAGCACTACTTTGGGGGGGAGATTTTGTCACGTAAATGCCATTATATGATGAGAGTTCAAACTCCGAAGTGATCAAGTAAACACTGACCTTTTTCCAGCCAGTGACTTCTATTTTTCAGCTGTGCAGCTGGTCTCACATTTTGACAGTATGCTTTTAGTACTCATCTTGTCTTTCCTCTCTGTGACCAAGGCATTTTGCTTGATACAGTTAAAAGCTCTTCTGCAGACAGAACAAGATAGCCTTTATACCCAATAATCTCGATGCCTCTTGGTGTTTTAGTCACAGTAGATTCACATCTTCCTGTGAGATACGTTACCTTTGCCAACAATACAAAAACTATGATTTAATATAAAAATGGCATGTATGTAACTTTTGTTTGACTTCTGGCTTCTGAATCTTCAGAGGGGTCATATATTGTAAATTTTTTCCAAAATCCACGTGACTAGGAACCACCTGGTTTTGTTAAGAAAACAAACCCTGGGATTCTAGCATGATCACCTCTCTGTAGGAATTGATGCTTTTATTAGATAATCCAGATTCTGAAGAACTGCGAGTTTCTGATCTCCACTTTTCCAAAAGGTTTGTTTGAATCTGAAATCAAGCTACAGGCTATATTCCCTACTCCTACACTTCAGGTATCAGCGTAAAGAGATAAGGTGGAAACAGAATTGTATTTGGAACTGTTCACACCTACAATGTCTGGCTGAGTTCTGACCATCCTGTATTTTATGGTTACTGCTTCCTTTTTACACTCAGTCTGCACCATGAGCCCAGCGATGCTGGAATTTTTCGTGGCTTTGACAATTAATGCTTTACAGCAAAATCAGAGCAGACAGGTGAATGCTAGCAATTCTATGTGTTCTACAAACATTTCTAGATGACAGACAGCTTTAAAGGTTGTAAAAATGAGACATTTTTAAGATGCTGTGTGTTTTACATTCTAAAGTCCCACAGAGATAATCTTTCGCTATTTTCAATCTTCTTTCTCTGCTCCACGGAAGTTTGCTTAAATAAAAATGTCAGTTTGACTCACAGTTCAACACATTTCAAAATATCACAAAATAGTGAAAAAGAGCTAGACACAAGCAATAAGTAGCTGTAGCAACTGGAGCAGTTTGTTTAATAAACCATGTGCCTGAGCCAAGAGACCATTTCACCCTGCTATAGCACTGAATCATCTCTCATCTGCAAGATGAAATCACTTTGCTTTTGGTTATAAAACATTTGTTTTATAAAACAGGTCATCCTGTGATCATGACATAGAAGTAAAAGTCAGGGGCCAAAAGTTTTGTTTCTGGCTCAGAAGCAGATTTGCTGCCTTTATTAATACAATTATGTATCAAGACCAGGACCAAGTTAGGACCTGCTCTGCTTACTTCCTTGCTTACTTGGAAAAAAAAGAGTAGATAAAATGATGGATGGAGAAACAGAATAATCAAAAGTATGGGGCCTGTACCTACTGGACAAAGCATTCTTGATCTCTTTATCAATCTTTATTCTCTGCATTATAGCCTAAGCACTTCTTAGCACAAAGTACAAACACATTTCTAATCAACATGTCCTTACAAAATCCGTAGGCTCCATACCTTGAGCTCTATAGTTCCCGTCATACAAATGAGGAATGAAAGCAGAGAAGGACTAAGCGACTTGCTGAAAGTCACACAGGAAATCTGTAGCAGAAATAGTGAGGAACACAGACCTAAATTTCACCTCGCTTAAGATTGTTATTCTCCTTTCTCTGTACCTCAAGATTCTTTGGCACTAGAAGGGGATTATGCATCTCTTTCTCCCTTGAATGTTTGTAGAGAGGGAAACACCAGCGAAATACAAAACACCTGTTATTTGCTGTAGAGATAGCCTTGAAAGTGAAAATATTCTGTATTTCAGTAAAATTTTTCCATTGCAAAGTTTCATAAGTTTTGCTAGTCTCTTTCAAAAGGTTTTATAGCTTAGTTTCTACCACCAACTAAATTTTTCCTTATTATTTGCAAGATGCGTTGTTGGCATTCTCTTGACTAAAAAGAACCCATACTCACAATCACTTCTGGTCTTTAATTGCAGTCCAAATGTTGCCAGTTTTAGAAATATCTACACCATGTCTGAACAGCTACTAAGGAATATACTTCTTTTTGATCTATATCAGAGTGCTATTTCAAGATATTAAATATCTAACGAGAAAGCTAATGTATTTCCCTATGAAAACAATGGAAGCAGTATCATACACTGAAAGCAAAAGAAGAACCATGCCATAAAGGTAATTTTTCAAGATCAGCTCCATGAAGATCAATAAATCCTATACTTGAATTTTTAAATTTCTGCACACAGGAAATACATGCTAATTATCCACAATTCTGAACTATTTTTACCCACAGTCATGTCATCATGCAAACCTTACTTGTGGTTGTATATTAAATACGGTGCGTGAGGCGGTGTGGGCTTCAGCACACCTAAAATGTAAATATCTCCACTGACCATAGATGTCCACATCCAGCCTAAGCACCTTAAGCTCCTTTTCCAGTCCATGGAGATCAGATCAATATCATGAATGGCAGCTAGGCCTTAATTTATTGTTAATAAAGAGAGTCAGAGGTGACCAGTTCAGATAGAGACATCTACGCAGCAGATACCTACATCTAGCCTATGGGTGATGAATGCCACCTATACAATAACAGTTCTATGCAACTGTGTGTGTCCCTGCTGTTTCACTTAGAGATCTCTTCACTTCTGAGTTTTAATCTAAACTTCTGAGACAGGATTTTATAAAGGATTTCAGTATTGTTGCCTGAAGGTCCTTTTTGAAATAACTTTTCTAAGACTTTTCCAAGTTAGGTTTCCATAAAGCAGTACTAGATTGTTTCACCGCAACTATAAGAGAAAGCGGAGACTATCACAACAGTGGTATGCAACATAATCCAGTGGAGATCTCCCGTATCAATGAGGAGAATCACCAAGTCACCCATTTGATTTCTCCAAGAAATGCCCATGTATGTACACTAAATTGCACTCGTGAACTTTTCATCAAATTACATTTATAGAGAACCAGATGTACAGATGTAACAAAATAGATAAGATAATGTTACAACACAGTTACTGCTTTCACCACTTAAGTAATTGCCTGTTGGATATAGGAATTTTTGCAAAACTCCTGCAGCGCTATTATAAAGGTATTCTTAAATTTTTTTCATTGACAATGATTGTATTCTCAAGAATTTCAAGATATTCTATTGGCCAAGTCAGGATTTTCAATAGAGTTTACAAACAATTAGGCAACCACGCTGTGCTATGAAAATAACTAGCAAGTTTAAGTTGAGCTTCAAGAACACTATCTCCCTCTACTGGTAAGTCAGAATGAAATGTTTTGAAAATGGATTACAAAAAGTATGGATTTTTACTCTTCTTTTTAATAAAGTTAGAGAATAGAATATAAATTTTTTTCACAGTTAAGGTTGAAAACAACCTTAAAATACCAGTAGAATTTCACAGAAACACACACACAGACACCATCCCTGTATCCAAATGTTTTGTATGTAACATTTACACAAGTCTCTTCTACAGGAAAGTTCTTCTGGAAAGTAAGTTTAGTTGCATAGAGAGATTCTAGTGATATGAGAATTCAAAAAGCAAGTGTACTTTTTACATTTGGGGAAAAAAAAAGATTTATTTAAAAGTGCATATTTGTTCAAAACTGGCCCAATGACACATGTTTTTAATTAATTTGACTAGAGAAAATCTAGCATTTGTTAGTAGTTTTATGTTGTCTCATTAATACTTTTGAATTATTTACAATGGACTCTTGAAACTCTGAAAATCTACAAAACTTCCATGACACTGTAGTCTATAACATGCAAACAGTAACTTTCAGTATGAAGAACTATTCTTGATTATCTTAATAAGGAAGTCATATACACTGAAGAAGAATCTTAGATTAGATATTTCATGCAGTTCTAACAGAATTAGTCTAGCAATATAGCTCTGCAATCTCTTATCTTGCAGGCAAGCACCAATATTTCCTGGCTGACAACCAGAATAAGTTCCCGAAAGAAGAGGAAATTACTTCAAGTATCATAATCCTCTGTTACAAAGGGCGGCTGCATTGCCACTTTGGTCCCCAGACTTAAGCTTGTTTTGGAGTCAATGATAGATACTCAAATAACAGAAAACATCAAAAAGCATCCCATTCCTCTCATACAAGGAGCTATCCTCTGGAGTGCAGATTAATTACTGCACCTCATGCCTTGGAATGAACTCTTCTATTTTTAATTTCTCAGGAGGAGCTAGTTAGGGTACAGCATCATATTAACACTTCATGACAGCAAGGCCTTCCAATTAACAGCGCTGCCCCATAGATGTATTCTAACAAAGCTGTAGTAAAAGAGATCTAGACTTCCCTGACCATAAATCATGAAATAAAACTACTCCCTTAAACAACAAATAAGTTTGGGTGTTTGTGCCATTTGCATAACAAAGAAGAAAATAAGAAAATAAATGTTTAGTTCTCCAGAGTTATATACTTTGCTCCTTTTAAGCCTGTCAGAAATTTATTTTGTTTAAAAACAAACCTAATCCAGATTCTGGGCATCTGTCTATACAGGCTAAGCCCATGATGAAAACTACATGGCACTTCTCCCACTACTTATCCTCATCCCCATGAAAGTGTTACAAGAATTAGCTCACAGTTCCGATCTCAATGTTGGGGTTTTTTGTGTAGACTTGGCTGATGTAAATATTTCTCACGTTATTAAATATCCTGCTTTAAATTTCTTCAGCAAGACAGCACTAAGTATCTTCAGGCACGTGAAGTGTGCTTTCCTGGCATTTGAAGAAACCAAGGTCACCCAGTTTCTGAGTTCATCGTTTTTGAGTGATTTTTTTTTAGTCTGCACTTTCAGTTTTTACATTGAAGCCCATAAAGACCAAAGTGTCCTTTAAAATCCTGCCAGACTGTAAGTTAGCACCTCACCAGTAGTTACCAAGTATAACTTTCCAAGACCTCTAAGTAGTGGAGAGCTAGTTTCACTACCAAAATGGACTATATCCTCCACAGTCACACTCTTCTTGGCATAATGGAGATGTTCTTAAAACTTGGAATGTTTTTCACATCATTTTTTTCATTATAGTCTGATGCTCCTTCTACTGGGAAATGGGAGACTTCTGCCAGGCATATCATTTTCTAGGGTTAAAGGGATGAGTTAAATAAGAATGGACTTGAGCTTTTATTCATAAGAATAAAAAGCCTTTCATAGGGAAGGGTGATAAAAAAGGCTTCCCCTTACAAAATATAGTTGTTATATGCATGCACACGTTACATACACAAATGGCAAGGCGAATTCATCATTTGTCATCAAGTTACCTGGCAGTTTCCATTACAACCCTGTTTTCAGGCCGCCGTTGTTTTGTTAGACTTATGGTCTGGTCTGAAATTTTCCAGATAAAATGTCTGCTTTGAGGTAATTTTGTTGTTGTTGTTCAACCAAAAGAACTCAGGTGTTTCCAAGAGCACTCACTGCCCCAGATAAGACCATCTGTATTCTTTCCTGAATGGATTTTAAAAAGTGCAGAGCACAATGCAGGGAGTCAAATGGTGCCCAAAGTATGAACCACTGGTACCAGGAGCTCTGCATCCAAGATGGAAAGAATACAACCTGCTGAGTCAGCACAAGCGCACTGAGAGCACTCTGATCATGGCTGCTGTTTGGTCACAGCGTAGACCCAGTCGAGAACCCAACCCACGCTCCACAGAGAGGGACTCTGAGATCAGTGTTGGGTGAGGTGCTCAGCCTGGTGCTGACAGCATCATCCAGACTGCAGCGGTACATCCAAGCGCACAGCCCTTGATCCTGACCTCCTTGAATCAGCTGAGCAGTCTTAGCAATCAGGTCCCTGTTATTAGGAGCTGTTTTCTTTCACTTCGTTGAAAATTGAATTGCTTTAGTCAGACTAAAAACTTTACATTTAGTATGTCCTACAAGGCTCTGTATTTGCCACCAGTCAGATACTCCAGTCCCTCCCACTACAACTATGTCTTTGCCAGTCAGAATTGTGGCTCAGATTTTCTCTTATTCGGGCACTATGAGAAGCAGGAGAACTGTCTGCTCGAACAAAAAAAGCCAGTGATGTACTGCCCTCCAGCTATAAAAGCTGGAGACCACGAGCCACAGGTCTCCCTCTGTACAACATACTTTCTGACATGCATCATTTCATACTCTTGATTCCTCATGTGCAACAAATACCACTCAGCATCTTTACTGGGGTGCTAAGATGCATATACACAACTATCCTTATCAGATCCGTGCTATTTCAGCGTGCAACTGTCCTTTAAAGCACGTACTCTGATGCATTAAGGATCAGATTATATTATTTAGTAGTCACCTAGTAGTCTACCACTCTAGAGAAATTTTTTCCTCCATATACAACTGTAGAAGAATCTAGTGTTCTTTTCATGATACACAGCTGTTTAAACAGGCACGGATGGAAAAGAAAGAATGGTATCATGTACTGTGTTTAGTGACTAAATATGTAATTGTAAAAGCTGTTAGTATGAGAAAAGTGTTTTTTGGTTGGTTGTTTGTCTTCTTTTTACCACTCCAGAGGTAAGGATGCTCAGATTGTGAGTCTGTTAGTCCCTCAGAGAGACTATAGAAAGGACTCAGGGAGGAAGGATATAATATTTGCTGAGTAAAAACTAAAACAGTGGACCTGGTTTGCCATATAAAGCTCCAGATGAATGAAAATTAACTAGTTGTCAAACTTTACATTTGGTTTGTACCATAGCCATTCACTAAGATGCTGTGGCCTGCAGAAGCCAGACTCCTCTGAGCAGCTCAGAGCTGTCAGGCAGCTCTTCCCTCCATTTCTCCTGCTCTCTGCACGCTTCACCAGCTCCTGCATCTGATCAGAACTGAACTCCGAAGCTGGTACCCTTAAAAAGCTCTGTTCATGTAATGTTTCCAGACTAACTAAAAGCAGGAGTTATCTGAGAAGTTATAAACCAATTTATGTTGGCAAGATTTCAAGCTCATTTTCTGAGACTCAAGAAAATCTAATTGTTTGTATAAATACCCACAGCTGCAGCTGGTCTACACAGCCCTTGCAGGCTTCTCAGCTTTACCTTACAAAATACATACTGAAGCCAACAAGCTTGTCTGCAACTATAGTGGGTGTAAAATGAGGTCCCATATGGACCTCATGAGGTTGATGAGCATGGCAAAAACCCCCATGTACTAGCAGCGTAGTGGTTAAAGCCAGTTATAAGCAGCAGCAGTAATTTTCCTATGGTCACTGAATCCCTCAGCCACTGTCAGAGCACAGCAGTGGTTGCTGTCACTAGTTCAAGACCTCAGTCTAAAATGAGATTTGCCAGTGCCGTGTCACAGGCTAAACTTCTCTCATAAAGTCTAACTTGCAAGAGAGAAACTTGGTTTGAAGCCAAACCACAGTGGCATGTGAGACAAGCAAGCCCATTCTACTCTAACTCAGTAGAGCATCAAGTGACGCTTTGGTCATTGCCTGTGGTTTGTCTCTGGTCCAAAAGAGTTAGCTGCATATTTTCCTTACTTTGTATAACTTGATGACAAGCCCTTTCTGAAGAACCCCAGTGGATCTTTATAAGTTTACATCCTGAATAACTAACATTAGCTGAGCTGGGAGAACTAATTGTTCCTGCAACTACAGCTGCTGGCCTATACACAAAAAAAGTTTCTGAGTTTCTGTAAGAAAACGATCATGGCTATGCTTAAAAAGACAAATTCCTATTTAAATGCTCCATTCTTGCCATGTGGTTATCTACTCAAGTTAGATTTGCCTCCTGTCTTCAAGTTCCTGGGTCTAAAAGTCTAAAAGCAAAAGGTTGTGTGTTATATAGAAAGGCATCAGAAATGAGGTTGATTACAGTTCAGTATAAACAATAACTCATTACTGGCCTGAACTGAAGCTCACTGAGATTAACAGGCTTCTTCACTTCATTTTCAGCCATCTTTGGATCAGACCATTGCTTTTTATACAGGCAATGTGATCGTACCCAGAATAAGTTCTACTGCGGCATGAGAGACTGCGTGAGAGGCTACACAACAGACTAGAAGGAGTCTGATTAACTGTCTGATTTCTCCTATTTGTGCACTTAATGTCCATTATGAGGTTTTCTGAATCCACTGATTAGGATGCCAGGTATGTTGTCATGTATAATAATTCAAAAAATGTAGGGACTAGACTAGCAGCACTAGTCCATAGGTATGCTGGCAAAGCTCTGCATGACTTCTTTGAACGTCTGTCTGTGCCCACTAATAAACATGATCATTTTCATGAGCTTTAGAATCCAGTCAGTAAAATATATAAAGACCTCTCCTTTCCAAGGCTTGAAGACTAGCAGAAGTTGAGGGAAAATGTCCTTTACGTGCCTGTCAGCTACATTTTGTCTAAATGAAAGTGAATTTTAACAGTTACAAAAAGGTTTTTACTTTAAAAAAAAAAGTCACTACTGCTACTAAACTTTCTTTTTTTTTTTTCCTTTTTTTTTTAAATATAGGGAACATGGTTTAATTGCTGCCTACAGTACATTTCAAGTGTCTGTAAAACACACATATTCTATTTGCCCAGCCTTCCTGAGCTGTTGTAAAGATTTTTAAGATCTTCACACTTTAATAGCTTCAAATATAAACTTATGTGTGTACAATAAAATTATTCATGGGAACGTAAGGCAGCAGATTTTTTCTGTTACACTTCTTGAACGCCAAGATAAAATTTATTCCTGCTTAATAACACCAGCAGTAGTAATGCAGGGGTTGTGAATTTCCTTGTGATCAGAGCTTCTCTGCAGCCTTTTTGGGATGCTTATTTCAGTCATTTAAGTTACTATTTCTTGCAGTTATAGAGTTTTTATTGCTGCATCTTTTGTGTCTGGTGAAGTGTTTCTAAATCCACTCATCAAAAACACAATAAATGCATGACTGCAGAGAAATATTACCTTTAGGAGTTGTCTTCTGATTGCATGTGTACCCTTCAAGAAAGATCTCCATCTGATGATTCAGAGAAGGATCTCGACAGAAGAGGGGCAAAAATACACCATTATCTTGTGTTTCGTAATCTTTCTTTCAGTATAACTAACTACACTAATTCTATTTGATTTTCAGCTGTTATTTCTTGAAAGACACTTTGCTTTTTCATGTGCTGTTTAAACTATTAGAGATTTTTTTTTTAAGGGACGGTATAAATGGGGGAAGATGAAAATATGTGTTATGTCCAGGATGAACGTACACAGAATGGTGAAGAAGATCAAACATGCTTACAAACACAGACAAAAGGCTGCACTAAAAGCACTGCAGTTTTCCATGGCCTACACCCATCCGGCAGTGATGACGGTAAGAAAGTAGTGAAATCTTTCTCACGTGACTATAACCTCCTCAGCACAAGCAGAGAGCACAGTCCCAAGACATGTGGAGACCACAGGCACAATACTTGATTAAGAATTTCAATTCTTCCCTACTCCCCTGTATAAATAAGTGTTGTCTTCACCCCCAGAGCTCCAAGGGGGATTCAACCTTTAGTCTCCCTCCTGCAGGGTCCTATGAGGGTGGGATGGGGAGAGTGGAGCCATCTCATGAAGCACCTAGGCAGTGACAGAGGCCAGGGTCTGCGCAGTCTTTCAGACTGAGGTCCCAAGGCCAAGTCCCTGCTGTCCACACATTCAGATGACAGGACGGTGCCTGAGCAGGGACACACACTTGTCTTTGGGAAGGCAGTCTACCTCGATGACAGTTTACTTTCAAGTGTAACAGGGAAAACATACAGCTAAACTGCAACATTCAGCATCCAACTAATCTTGTCTGTTATTTGCCACACTACAATGCGCATAGTGTAACTTTTCCAGCACAGGCTCAGTAACTCAAGGAGCTGGGAATGGATCTTCTTTGTAGATTAATAAATACTAGTATGCAATATCTAAAATGTATTTTAGAATAAGCTCTACTGTAGATGGCCTCATCAAGAGACTATTCTTGCATGTCTTCAATTAAAAAGTCCATCTGGAAACAGAAGGTTTACCTTTTCTTGCAAAATAAAATATTCAAAGGTTTCAGTAACTGGTTTTAAACAAAGGCATTTTATTTCACGGATTCTGAGTTTGTTCTGCAGCATTTTTAACTATTTAACTAACAAAACGGCTTTCAGAAATAGCCAGGCAATAAGATCTTGCTTTCAGGGCAAGACATCAAATATAAACTGTGCACTGGTGCCTCTAAAACTTTTGTTTTAGTGAATAGAGCTGGTTTACCTATATATTGAATGGAGTTTGGATGTACAGAGCTCTCAAGTAAGACAATTACCCCTCTTAACAAACAGTCATGTTATTTCCCTGACACACCTTCGGTTTCCCTTTTGGGCTTAAAGTTGCTTGTTACCTGACATTCAGATTTTGAAGTCATACCGCTGTAATGACTAATAGCTGTCTAAATTATCAAGTTACATTTTTATGAACCAAGCAGAAGCTGCTGCACCAAATACTGCTTACATAGCACAGTTACAGCTCTGCTTTCTATGGAAAGCGTATCTCCTGGTGCCAGGACATAGTAACAAAGGTATAGATTAGCTATGCTATCTAATGCAAAGACATTTCCTGGATCTCGTGGTCCGGAATAAGGTAGCATTTGCATAAAACCGAAGGCACAACAACTCAGTTATTAAGGTACTGGGACTTGTATTCCTCTGAGCATTGAAATAGAAACAGTGGGTAAAGAATGTAGTGTGACTGTCTTTGATCCAGGGCAGTTTTGCCAGAGAATTGAGGTCTGGGAAGAAAAAGGGGGTTAAAAAAATGGGGGTACAAAAATGAAAAAAAGGGGGTACAAAAATGAAAGTTAGATAAATTTCTAAGTAGTTCATATTCTCACTGGATTTCTGCAGAAAGGTAATATTGAAACAAATAGTATGACCTGCTGAAGGTTTAGATGGATGAAATCGAGAAGTGACACGCTGTTTATTTTTAATTAATATCAATAATTATAGAATTTAGATTTGTCACATTCTTTTAAAATTGACTTGGCAAAGAAAGAGGATCTATTTGGTTTTGATGTAGCTAAATCTAGTTAGAGTCTTGATGAAGCTTGTGTTTTTTCTTTTAGAGAGCAAGAAAATGCATACAAGTTGAGAATATTCATGTGATCAGGGTACCTTGGGACTTTCAAAGATCAATTTTATTTTATTTTTTAAACAAAGCTCTTTTCAGAATATATTCAAAAAGACCTTATTAAGTGGGGAGCTAGAATTAGTACAAATCTCAGCAGAATACCGGCTCTCATGATCAAACACAGATATGTAATCATCTCAGCAGAATACCAACTTTCATGACCAAACACAACTGTTTAAAACACAGCTGTGTACAGTCCTGTACTGAGAATCAGTTCATATTTCCTTGGGGCCAGGGGCCAGAGATGGAGGAGGTGAGAATGAAAGAACAGGTTCTGCTTAAAAGGGGTGGCCTAATGCACCACAGTTGTGTTTGTCTCTCTTGGAAACAGCACATTTGGGACACAGCATAGCTGCTTCAGAAGGTCAGGCTAATCAGGGTTGGGAGAGGAAGCAGAGATTCAATCATCCTCTGGCTCAGGCTGCTCTCTCTGTCACATGAGATGGCCATAATCTTGCTAAAAATACTGGAGAGAAGACGGCTTCAAAGAGTAGCACATGTTTTGTGAAGGCATCTAGAACTTTAGTTACGTTTATGACTTTTCTTGATCTTATATATTACACTAATAATTATGTGATACAACAACTTGAATCATGAATAATTTTCTAATGCTACCAGAGTTTCTACTGTCCTTCCATCAGATATTATAACCAGACACAAGTATAAATTGGGAGAGGAGTGGCTGGAGAGCAGCCCTGCAGAAAGGGACCTGGGGGTGCTGGTCGGCAGCAGGCTCAGCAGGAGCCAGCAGTGTGCCCTGGCAGCCAAGGGGGCAAACCGCGTCCTGGGGGGCATCAAACACAGCATGACCAGCCGGTCAAGAGAGGGGATTGTCCCGCTGTCTTCAGCGTTGGTGCGGCCTCACCTTGAGCGCTGTGTGCAGTTCTGGGCCTCACCATTTAAGAAGGCTGTGAAGGTCCTTGAATGCGTCCAGAGGAGGGCAACAAAGCTGGTGAGAGGGCTGGAAGGCATGTCCTGGGAGGAGCGGCTAAGGGCTTTGGGTTTGTCTAGTTTGGAGCAAAGGAGGCTGAGGGGCAACCTCATTGCTCTCTGCAGCTTCCTGAGGAGGGGACATGGAGAGGGAGGTGCTGATCTCTTCTCCCTGGGATCCAGGGACAGGACGTGTGGGAATGGCTCAAAGCTGCGCCAGGGGAGGTTTAGACTGGACCTTAGGAAGCATTTCTTTACCGAGAGGGTGGTCAAGCACTGGAACAGGCTTCCTGGAGAGGTGGTCGATGCCCCAAGCCTGTCAGTGTTTGAGAGCATTTGGACAATGCCCTTAATGATATGCTTTAACTTTTGGTCAGCCCTGAATTGGTCAGGCAGTTGGACTAGATGGTCGTTGTAGGTCCCTTCCAACTGAAATAGTCTGTTCTATTCTATTCTGCTCTAAACTTCTAAACTTGGTCAACCATATCTAGTCAAAAAGTTTCTACAAGCAGTTTCCAGTGTCATCTCTTAGCGAACAACCATATACAAAATCTGTCCTATATCTTAGCTCTGAGGTATTTTCTTGCAGTACTCCTCAGCTGCTTTTCCCTTTGCCCCACCATAAAGTCTTCTTTTCCGCAGTTGGTGATTTGCAGTCCTGATCTGCACATCTGAGATGCCTAATTGGGTACAGATACAGGATCGCACAGCACATCGGCATGGCCAGTCCAGACTGATGTCTCCATAGGTCTCCTAAAGGTTAAGCAAAGTGTGCACAACAATGCAAAGGAATGCAAACAGCATCCCCCTCCTCTTTTCAATCTCCTTTAGAAACCTGACAGAGAACTGAGTCACTGACAGATGTGCACATTGTGTCTGGAGACTCCAAATGTCAAAATATCTCAGTGACATTTTTCAGCAAAAAGTTCAGTGGAGCTTCCAGTCTGTGGCATTTCATTGCACACCGAGTGCTTTGACAATCCACTGCTTATAAACAGCACTGCGTTGTCCATTAAACAGCAGCACAATAGCTTCTTGCTGTTCTCAAGTGGGCAACCAACATTGTGGTGCATCATTTAGCTCTCAGTAGGAATACCACAGAGAAGGCTGATGTGAAATGATGCTCTACCTTTGAAGACAGTCACTCTCTCTTAAAGCCACTGACTTTTTTCCCTGAACAGGTACCCTTTGAAAGACTGGCAAAAATGTTTACAAGGTCATCTCTAACAAAAACCTATCGACAAGAATAAGGTATTCTGTATGACACACAATAATGAGAGACAAAAGCTTAGGTCTGTCTAAAACCATAGTCTTTTATAGCATCCACTATCAGCGTTTAGTGGCGAAATAAAAACTAGGTGTTATAATACTGGCTTCTAAAACCTACTAGTGGTGAGTGACCTATGCGGCCAATTAGAAAGTCAAAAGGAGGTTGCCTCATGTTATATGGTGGATATTTTTGTTTTCTTACTCATGAGGGCAGATGACCTGCCTGCCTGGTTTGTACAGTGACCTGGCTTGCCATTAAGTAGATTAGTATTGCTCTAACTGAACTCATTCCTATCCTGATCTCTGAAGAACAAGTACATGAGAGCAGATTTGATCACCAACAGCGGGCTGTTTGGATATAGCATCCTCTGAGCGCAGCTCTAGGCACACCATCCTGGAAATAACTTCTGTTTCAGTATCCTCTTGGTGTGAGTCTATGTCTCAGTACCCACCAGCAGCAACTGAATACAGACTTGCTCTAAACCAACCAAGTATTAATTTGAAATAGGGTTAGCTATTTCAGTGATAATTTCTGTGTAGATGGGTTCTCCTTTTGTGCATAATTTTTCACTCAGGATCCACTCAGAAAAGTGACTGTATCAATAGCGTTATACACAGTTTGTGTATTGCCCCTTACTGGATCCCAAATATGCTCACAGACAACTTTTCTACTTGTCAGCTCTAAAACTTAAACACAGGACCTTTTCTTTTTGCAAATCATCCTAGAAATAAGGGCTTGCAGGTCTCATTACATCTCTACTCTCTACTGTTTTAGGGAAATCAGCAGATGTGAAACTAATTTGCCCTGCAAATGGAGCACAGTCTGAAAATGTGGTTTTGATGCACAGCATGGTGTAAAGCTCTAGCACGTCTCATCTCCCTTATGCTGGACACCATAATTTTGTCAATCCGATGAATCTTAGGACTAAGTCACAGAAAAGCCCAGGAGACCACCACTTTAAAGCCATCTTTCACATTACTGTATGTTTTTAAGGATTTGCAAAATCCTTATTTAGCAATGTAGCAAGAAGACAATTGCAAAGCGTACAGCTTGACTTTAAGTTTTGAAATTAAAGGATATTACTGGTGCTGACAGTTCAAAAGGCTGCACATTTTACAGTAGCAGCCACAAGGTGGAGAGCTTTACAACAGATTAGTCCAAAAAGTAATGGCTGCTGTGAATACGCACACCCGCTTATCAGAGGTTGGGGTTGCTAGCACCTGTACCTACAAACTACTTCTCCTGTAATGCTGGTGGTAGAGGTTAGCACAGGGAAGTGCTGTATCAGGTGCTGCTGTCTCCAGTTAAGAGTCACACACAGCACACGAAGCGTGTGAGAACGGTACTTTCCTGCCAAGTAATTGCCAGCTTGAAAGGGACATTCAGTGCCACAAAGATTAACCTGACTGGTAGAGGAGAACCATTTCATTTGTGTTCAGAAACACATCTGTGTTTCTGGAATCCGTTTATATCTTTTGACAGAGATTCTTAGTCAGAGATTGGTGTCTTGGGGCTGAAAGATTTGCTTTTGAAAACATCCATTTATACTACTTTATAGGTTCCTATTCCTATTCTTTTCCCTTAATTAATAAAAAAGGGTGGGGGAGGGAACAAATGCATATAAAACAGAATCATTAGCTAGAAACTCCTGCTTCCAAAATAGATTCATTTTGTGGCTTTGAAAAAAATACTTAAACCTGTGCTTCTCCAACAGTAATATAGATATGATACTATATTTTGCTATTTTACGGATTATTTTGAGGGAGTTTCATTTTTCCTTCAAGGTTTAGAAATTATAATGATTAATATTGCTATTTCCTTTACCTTCCTTCTTAAATAGAAACAATAGGACATACTGCGAGATGTCACCTCTGTCCAAACTTCTTTCTTCTGCCCCCCCTTGAACTCTCTAAGGTAGATAGGCAGCAATAAACCAAGGAACGCCTGACTACGGGCAGAACAAGTTTGGTGGAAGGTATGAGGTTGTTATTGTTCCTAACCCAAGACTGGCAAAAATACTCAGTATAACAACAAGGTTAGTCAAATTCCTAATTGTCTTGTATAGAGAAACCTAAAAGGAACAGCAATATGACCAAATGTGAAAACAGTATTAGCAACATTGTATGGGAAAATATAAATTTAACTCTTACGGAAGATGCCAGACTGGCATGCCCCTGTTCATCCTACAGCAGGCATTAACAGAGACCCTTCAGGTGGGATCAAGTACCAGCAGTTCAAGTCAGTGATACCTGACCACTTGGGTTTGGAGGAAGAGCTACATGACTGACTAAGCATCAGGTTTTTGGTTTTGAGTTGTTGTCATCCTTGAGGGCCTCACCAGAATTTGAGGAAACTACCCAGGTCTTTGCTCAGGGTAGGGACTGTAGGGATGCTTTTGGATTTCGACAATGTCAGCAGGAGATTGCAGAATGCAGGAAAGAAATGTGATCCCAAGGGACTCTGCCTTGCTCACTGCCTTGATAATAATCAAACACTCGCAGTAAGGCAGTTTTTAGTTCATCTAATATTCAGCCTCTTTATTCTGCCCAGTGCAAGGTTTTCTCACTCACAATGCCATATGACATTAAGTCAGCCCGTCCCATCGTTCTACCAAAAAAGGGCATTACGTTTCTTTAACAAAACCTACCTTCCACGAAACCCACTGACTGGCATTAACTATACTTTTAGCCTCTAATTCTTTGCTGATACAGTCTTGAATTAACTGTCCTATGACTTTTACCAGAACTGACACCAAGCAAACAGTCCAGTAATTTTCTGGGTCACCTTTTTACCCTTTTTAAATTTTGAAAGTAGATGGCAAACCTCCAAACTGCTAGTATTTTCCCCGTTTTCTTCAGGCTTTGTTAAAAGTGAACACTAACAGTTCTGAGGAATTTCAGAAGGTAATTGGTTGAACTAAAAACAGCTGAGCTAGACTGAATGGTTTCAACTTGCCCCACATTTTTGCGTGTATTTTGAATTACATTGTATTTTTGTCTTAGCAGAAGAGCTTTACATGAAGAGCAGAAAATTAGATTTAATACACTTGTGTGTGATTTTTTGCTTTGACATTGAAGCAACTGTAATTTCACTAACTGGGATTATAAATAGCCTATGTATAGGAAGTAGCATGCTATGGATCTAATTGTAGGCTCTAGAATTAAGTATATTAATGTAATGGGAAATAATATTTCTTTCCCAGCATTTGGGAAAAAATATAGGGCTAACGATCTTTGTGCTATAATCTGATTAAACACAGAAAGTGTCTCCTTCGGGAGGAATTATCTCCTTCAATATAAGTGGTCTTCAAATTGGCAACCACAATAGGCAACTACTACAAGTTGACTGTAAAGGGCTATGAAATATGTGTATGTGTAATGCACAAGAGGTATTATTTATGCTACAAAACCCAGAAATCATGCTGTGAATTCTTCAGTACCATCACATCCATAAAGGCAATCACCTCTCCATGCCCCATTCGTTTAAGAACAACCTACTGTTCTTCTGGTGCTATTTAACACACCTGGCAATTGCTGATCAAACTCTTACAGAGTTACCAAGTCTCATTATATTTTATAACTAGTCCCAGATCTCAGATTTAGCTGATCACATAAGAATCAAAACTTTCCTAAATAAAAAAGGAGTCAAAACTGTGAAGACCGCCCGCCCGGGAGCATCTATATGGTTCCAAAAAAGCCAGTCCTACAAAAATGCCCTCCCCCACCCAGCTAAGAAAAAAATGCAAAAAAAGCAATCACAACTTTTAAAACAATTTTAACATTTGCATCTCTTACTTGTTTCTTGCATACTTACAATTGACAAATCATGGGATGCAAATGCAGCCACTCCCTCTCCAAGACACACTCCTTCCAGATCATCTTGAAGGCACCTGCAGCAGAAAGCAATAGAGAATGTTCATTTCCGTTCATTGTCTTATATTTCCCTAGCAGATAAATCAAAGGCTGTAATGTCCATTTTTTAATCAAGCCAAATGTGCTCATAAACAGTAGTCTTGAGATTATAAAGTTTAAAATCTTGCACTACAACCACAGTAATGCACACTTAATTGATAGAAAATCTCTTGTGTCATTTAAAGGCACAAACCTTTCTGTAATGCTGAGTATTATGATAAGAAGAACTGCAAGAATCAGTTACTCAACTTCTTACAGAAGCTGTTTTGGATTTATGTCTTGTGTTTACTTAGCTTAAGTGGTTTTCAACACAAAATATTCATTCTTATAGATCAGCTTCACATTCATTGACCTCCAATAAAGTGCATCTACAGACCTAGAGAGGGATATGGCAGTAATACAATGCAAAAACATGGTGTCCGTAGGAAAAGCAAGTCATAGCCAGCTTTTTTACATTAACTTCTCTAACTAACTTTTCTACTTTGCTATATGATCATTATAATAATTGCAAAGTATCAGACTCTTAACAGAAGTTGCATTAGATCTATATTCATAAATGCACAAGTTCTCACCTCCTTGCTATAGAAAGCAAGGACTATCTCATGACTGTTTCCCTAGCAAGCAGAAAAGGAATCCATAAATTCAGCCTAGCTCCGGAGGAGCATGTTTTGCATCAAAAACTTTTTTTGCTTTTGTTGAGGCACGACCTTCATAAAGTATTCAATGACTGGTTGATCTGGAATATCTCAACTTTGTGGATGTCTCTACAGAATCAGCTTGAAAGACACTAAAGCTATCTAAGACAGAGCGAGCCAATGTGCAGTCTGCTTGTGTATACGTTGCCTAGACCAAACACATCCCACAGAGAAAGGCATTCAGTTTCTAGTACTGTCTTTTGACATTTTACAAAATAAGATTACATGTGTTGATGCTGTATAGTTTTTGGATTCTTGAGCTTTCCCCATATACAATGTCTTCTTTTCTTACATAAATATTAACAAAAATGAATAAGAAAACTGTTAATAAGGAAATAACGGGTGGCCATATACAAAGCTGCTTGTGTCATTAGGCAGGTGGTCTTCTGCGCTAGGTAAAGCATTATTTTCTTGAATGCTGGGTGTATACGTTTAATAAACCAAAGGCAAACCTTACTCCACAAGAGCCTGTCTTGCAACAGCAGCAAGGCACATGTTTCCACACAACTAATTCCCCTCCCTTTACAATTAGTTTTATGTACAACACACTTTTGTACTCTGAACACACAGTGTATCTTTCTCAATATCTGGTTTCATACACACACCGCACTGAAATCAGAAACTGATAAGGTCAGGAGCTTTAATATGTACAAGGCTTAGGGTTTATTTTAATCAAAGGAGCAAAAGACTGCATAATATTAGACGGAAGCATAAAAGAAAAGGAACGAGGACAATAAACATGTCTTGGAGGCCAGATGTACGGTACATTGCAAATTGCTTAAGTGAGGTTAAGTTAGACCTTGCAAATGAAATGAAAATGAAAGATTTAAAATAAAAGTTTTAAAATAAAAAGCCATAAAAATAAACATATGAAGATATTGGTTAAAGGAAATACAGACCTGTTCTATCACTGCTTCTCAACCTGTGGTCCATTACTGGTCCCCAGGATATCAGCAAGTAGTCTCAAAACGACTACACGGGAAAACAAATTCCCATATACATTCCCACACTTGTAAGCAAACAAACAAGTAAAACAGAGGAAAATGGAGGAACAAATGGAACCATTTCGGCTAATTTTTAGCTGGTTGTAAATACAAAAATACAGCATGAACGGCATTCATATGTTTGGTTTTTCCCCAAAAAAGGCTAAGTAGTTCCTTTTAGAAGATTGAGAAGGTCTTTCTACTGTGCAAAAAGGATGGAATTGAGGTTAAATGTGATACAGATATAGCCCCCAAAAGTAAATGAACATTTTGCCTCAGTTAGCAATAAAGAGAGCGATGACATAGATGGAGCAAAGATGCAGTAAATTTCTAGGATTGGGGAGGATCACAGTATCTCCAGAAAAAACTGGATGGCTCAGGATATTATAGTAGAAATGAAATAATGACATTTCACAACACAAAGTCATGCACACACGCTTGAGGAGCAGTTACAAAATTTCCAGCTATAAATTTCCAGCTGGAAATAAGAAAGAAATAAAAAAATATGTATTTGAATGTATTAATCTGAAAAAAAGATGTCTATAAATTTCTAATGTGGTGCAATGAACAAGAAAGAAAAAAGCAAACCCAAATGTTGGCATGTTAGAAGCAGCTTTCCATTAAAACCACGGAAGTACTAGTACCATTGTACTGACAGTGTGAGACTTCATTTGTATACAACTTTGATCATATAAATTTACAAAAAATGTTCCAAATGAAAGCAAGTACAGAGGAAGGCTTCAAGAAAGATCACAAAAGGAGTCAGCTTATTTACATTGGAAAAATTAGTAAAAAAAGAAAAAACAAAACCAAACAAAATACGCAGGAAGCCAACCAGCTGGACCCAGTTAAGTACGAGCGGCTACTAAACTCAACTCTGAGGTGGTCATTCAGTGGACAGATGGACTTTTCAGCTCCGCAGGTAATTTCTGGAATAATTTTTTTAAAGTTTATGCCCAAACTTGTAAGAAACCGATGAATCTGAACAGCAAAAAATCCACAGATTGCTCTTGCATATTGCCAGACACAGAACTACTGGACTGAAGGAAAGAAATCCTTCTTTAGGGTAGAGGATATTAAGAATACTGACAGGTAAGAAGGGAGTCAAAAAAAGATCCATTTAAAAAAGAGTCTTGGCATGGATATGGATATGTTTATGCCTAAAACAGAAAGGGACATTTGATTTCTTTCTGACTCACCGATTATCAATATTAGCACAATATCCAAGCTTCAGATTCATCCCTTGTGAAGTTCCTTTCGAAACAAATCTATATATCCTGACAAGACAAGTGTCACATATCATGGACATCTGAACCAGAAGGCAAGGCATGAACACACAACTCAAACCTGTAGACTTTAACCATTTCAGCAAAAGGAGAATTTCTATAGCATAGGTTTTAGCTAGTATACATGAGAGAGCAGGAGGAGATATCCCCCACTCACTCAGAATCAATGCCAGGAGACTACATTCAGATGAGAGAGTTTTCCTTGCGCAGACACTGTAACACTTAACAACAAAAAAAATCAGCAAAAAATAATTGAAGGTTTTTGTTCTCGGTTCTCCATTTCTAGGTTCTGCCAGTCAGAACATTTCGGGCATTTTCAACTTTAATGCAAGAAGCATGAACACTTGTATATCTCACTATGAATTTATCAGGTTAAACACAATGGGCACAGAGTGAAACAGCATTCCCTTTTCTGAAGAAAGGCTATCTTTTGTTCTCAAAGACATCTCAATAGAAATTTCTTTTTTTCAGGAACTACCTTAAAGATTTCCACTGCAAGGGTTAAATAACCTTGGCAAGAGCAATGGCCTGCCATATGACTTAAGCATCACTGAGATTAGATATTAAGTATGAATAATTACAGCCATACAACTTTCCTCTTTATTACCCAGATATCTCCCTTATGCAACACAAATCTAAATAAATCTGAAAACAGTGACTCATACCCATCTACTGTGCACTAAACCCAATGGTATGTAACCCCATTGTTCAAATTTTAATAATTCCACTCAGAGCTATCTTTTGTTCCTCTGCTTTGTCAGTCAACCCACTTTAATACCCATAGAGGCTGTTAAATCTATAAAGCTTCTGATTTTTGCGGGGCTCATCTTGTTACAAAAGCTTATTACACAACATAGCAGTTCTTTTCATGGTACACACTGATCAAGAATGGATACACTGCTGCTTTGTCAAAGAGGGAGCATCAAGCTGCTCTCACCAAGGGATATGTTCAAGTTAACAAGGTACATGTTTGCTGGCTGCAGCTGGCACCCGGGCATTTTGCTGTAGTCAGCCTCTGTGTATCATGTACTTTTGCAACTTTGACTGCTTAAGGAAGATTATTTTCTTTGCAAAGCATTAGCATGTGATTTACCGTTAATCTTATCAATCTACATAGCCATCTTTTTGGTAAGGACAGACCTAAAAACTCATCCAGCACCGTAAAAACAAGTGACCACTTCTATTAAAAGCTTATTTTGTGAAGCATTTCCTAGGACAGACTACAGGACAATGGCTGAAATTCAAGATTTCTGCATACTGATCTCAGCCCTGGACCTTGGGCAAGACATTTAACTCCTTTGTGACCCAGGTTGCTTTGCTGAAGATGGCAAAAACAACTTGAAATTGTCTACAGTCTTAAATCTCCAAGCAAATGCCAATGAAGTAGTTCAGCAGTGCGTTTCCAGTTACCACATTCCCCTGAATAGAACCCACGGCACATGAGGAGAGGTTGAATCTATTGGTTTTGTTCAGCCTTACGAGGAGAAGACTAAGGGGAGATGTCTACAACCACCTCATGGGAAAGTGTAGAGACGATAAAGCCAGACTTTCTTGGAAGTGCAGAGTGATATGGCAAGAGGCAATGGACACAAGTTGGAACATGGGAAATTCCAGTCATGTACAAAGAAAGTCTTGTTCACAATGAAGGTGGTCAAAAATGTCCAGAGAGTGTGAAATCCCCGTTACTGGAGATAATCAGACCTAGACTGGATGAGGCCTGGAGTAACCAGATCTAATTGGGTCTTCTTTGAGCAGGAGGTTGGACCTAGATGGCCTCCAGAGGTCCCTTCCAGTCTAAATTATTCTGTGATTCAATGACAATTATTCCTTTATTCTTAGATTAATAATCCAGGAACCAAAAGAGCAGGAAAAGGTAGTTTGTGCCAACAAACCACCTCTCTCCTGTCCCCAGGCCTTTTTCCTATATTTTTGCCAAATGCCAAACTCAACCTTCTCCAGGAACACCTCCAAGGTAACTTCAACTATTCTACTTTAACAGTGATTAATTCATTACCTGTTGAATAGCATGGTTTGTTTTCCTACTTCATATTGTCAGGTAGTAGTCTGAATATAAAGTTAAGTGGGAATCTAGACTTTTTTGCAACAGCCCAAATGAAAGCCATATGCCCAAGGATGCTCATACTCTGATGATCTCCAAATACAGTACTAAATTTTGTGAGCCAGGCCATTTTGTGTTCTTACATTGGAATTATGCTAGTTTCTGGCAAGAAGTCCCAACTCACCCATTTTTACTGTACGCGTTTTAGGTGTTATTTACCAGTAGAGGTGTTTTAATTACCTTTTGAACCTGGTTAATCAATAATGAAAATAATAATAAAACAGATCCACTTCATTAAACAGAAGAGAAGACAGACTTGTTCATTTGCTTGGATTAAGGTGCACTGTTTGCTTCATTTCCTAACAGTTTCACTGCTTTCAGATGATACATTTACATTAAAATAGTCTCCATTGTCTCTCTCTTTCCAGAACTTTTATCTATTATATAACTTGTTTCATTTAGAGATCTCAAAGCACATTTTATTCATGCAGATACTGAACAAAAAAAGCAGTCAAAGAACTTGCCAGAGTCACAATTTGCAGTTCATTGTTAAAACAGAACTCAGTACATCCAATTCCCTGCTACTCAACCCACTCCTCCTCTTATACAAGTACCTGCCTCAACAGTCGGGGAAAACTTTTGGATGGCTGTTGATGTGCAACGCAAGTGGAATAAGAGCAAACCTTCTCAGTTAGCAAGGGGTCATGCAGCTTTCCAGACTGCAGTCTCAGAAAATGTTAATGTTATTCTATTAGCGGAGCAGCTTTGCTCCTGCTTTGCTCCCCTAGAAGTGTTCTTGCCATCTCTTCTCATCTGTAGGCAGAACGTTTCCCAAAACTATCCCTGGGGACGTATCCTTTCACAGCCTGCCTACACCACTCTAACTGCTAAGGTCAAAATTTGGTTTGTATCTCTTTACGACAGTGAAGTGCGCTGTACACTGAAAAATGCTGCACATCTAGAAATATTGTAAAGTAGCAAATAGTTCTTGCTTAAACAAATGGAAGAGAACCTCAGTGAAATTCAAATGATTGTGAAAACAAAGAACCCATCACCAGCAGCTAATAAAGACAGTTAGATTATCTGCACTTCTATATTCAAAGCAGCATTACACTTCTATATTCAAAGCAGCATTACGAGTATTAAGGAAGAGAAAGAACTGGGAATGTTCCCAAAAGTTCACTAAATCCTTTTCATTCCAAAATGAGATAAATTTCTCATGCATATCTACATCATGAGCTCTGTATACAGAAAGGACACAACTCTGCTTTCCATGATCATCAACATGCCTAGCATATTTTTTCTTGCCATTTGCGCCAAGTCATTCAAATGCGAGACAAGAAACATTGAGGGCAAACGTGGAGGGGCTTAACAGAGACATTTCCTCTCTCTGGTTTCTGGTTGTGCTTCTCCATCCTTTCAAGCTCACTCTGCTGTTAAAGTTATTTTGCCTGAGGTTAGATGATATTTGAATAATTTAGCTTAGTTTTATAGGAAGATGGGCTCACAATTCAGTGACGTAGTTTTATTTCTTTTTCCCCCCCTTTAATTACTTCAGAGCTCCTGTTAAAAGGTACAAGCTTGATAGTTCCAGATGACAGTAGTCCCATTGATGCAGCAGGTCAAACTGAAATGCAGACTTTCTCCACGCTAATGCTACTGTACATCCACTCTGAGATGAATGAACCAACCAGGCATGGGTTTAATGGAGGAGAATGAGAAATGGAAGGAGAGGGGAGGAAAAAACAGGGGCCTTCTGGTAAAACTGGCCTTCTCAGCACCAAGAGGTTTCTGCCATCTTTCTCTATCCAGCAGTTTTTTCTGGAAGTCCCAGATGAACGGTCATGGTGCACACCCACAGCGGTTGTCCTGAGCAAATGCAGTATCTCCAGCGTATGCAGGAGGCACCCACACTTCTAATCAGGAATCTCCCAGAGAGGAAAACTTGAGCCATACCACAGCATAGAGTGAACTTCTCGATCACATATGACAGCCCCTAACACTCCCTATTTAAAGTGGGTCTGTATCCTGCTCTAGAGCCACACTCCCCCTTTCACCAAAGTGGAAGGATTCATGTTGAAATGGCTCATCACATACCCCATGTGCTGTGAATACTGACAAGGATTCCAAATGTTGGTAACTGATGGGGCAGAGTCACCATGAGAAAACTCTCTACAGGGTTGCTGGTCCTTAGGCACTGCTGACTTGGGCAAGTCTACTGTAACGATGGAAAGTCTCTTTCTAACAACCTCCTACCTACCTCTTGGGAGGGCCCTCTTCCCCCTACCTTCATGGATTTAACTAACCGTGTTGTTCTTTCAAAGCCCTCAAAATTTCTTTTTCTATTGCATTTCTCAGACTCCATCTCCCACAGTGCAGTAGCCACACACAGCAGGCAGCAGAACTGCTCTTATACACGAAGCACCAGCTTGCTTATAAACCTGACTGACCACTGTCTTGTTAGCAGAGACATTGGGGGTCAACATAGTCCTTTCTTTCCTCCCCTACCCACACTTCTAGAAAAGTTCTATGAGGTTTTTAAAATCTTCTTGAACAGTGATCAAATAGAGATAGAACGAATTGAGGACTAAACTCTGTTATGAAGGGCAGGAAGACAAAGCCTTTCTCCTGCTGGTTGGAAGGTAACCCAAGGTCCAGCTCCTAGGAACTCGGGAAGAGCAACATGTGTTGCGGGGCTATAAGAGCTTCTCCAGTTATTGGAAGACACCTGGAGCGTGATGAAAGGGTTTCACTCTTCACTGCTCCCAAGACCTGCAAGAAACTTTAGGAGATTATCCAGTCTTTTATTTTACTTTATTATTTTTCTCATCTAGCAGTGGGGATCTGTCCTCTAAGCAGAAGGTGTGTGGCATGGGAAGCTCTCAAAGAAGCCAGTATGTTCCCATTCCACAAGCTCTTTAGCACAGGCAGATTAGTGAAAATTCACCAGAGACACCAGAACTCTGCAAAAACTGATCTACGTCCTGAAGTTTCTGAAGAAACTTGTGCTGTTTACAGAGGGAAGGCAACTACATCAGTCCTAACAAAAGTTGACCAGACCACCTCATCTGTGAAACTTCACCCTTTAACAGCTCAAAGACAGAATGACAGTTAGTTGCCACAATTCTGAATTTAACTTTTAACTTTTGTATTAAAAAAAGAGAACACTGTCCTATGAAAAGCTACACTTACACCACTGGAAGGAAACCGGAGGGGAATCTGGCTGCTGTGACTCCAGTTCTTCCTCAAGTGACAAGGTGTTAACAGGAGGGAACGTAGGCTGTCAAAACATGGAAGTAGGTCAGCCCTCAATCCTAGTAGAAAGTCTATTTCTTTTAGTAGCCAATACTAGAACCAGCAAAGTCCTACCGTTCCCCCCGCAGTCCCCATGCCCAGTGATGAACTTGTTCAGTTAAACAAGTAAGAAATATCTTCCTGACGCCACCTAGGGACGAGGTTTGAAGCAGAAGAATATATAACTCTTCATTTCTTCCCAGCTAACTGCAAAGTAAGCTTAGGAACCATTTCCTGCCACATAGAAAACAATATGTTGGCGGCACATATGCCTATGTGTGTTAGTGCACCGTACGAAGATCTATTGTTTTGCATGTCAGTATGTTTGTATACATAAATATTAATGAAATAGAGGCCAAACAGGAACTGAACTCTCTCTGGGAACTGCTCCTTCATTGCATACCCAGGGAAGCAGGGAATGAAACATTCAGCAACTGTGCAAAAACTGCTGAAAAACAAACACCACTATCTTCTATTGTGTCTATCTTTTGTATAAAATAACTCTGAGAAACTAAACAAGTGTGTTTATGCTGCTCTCAAGTGGGGTTTCTTGTTGTTGTTTTTCGTTTTTTTGTTTTAAATTCTAACTTGCTTTAAATAACAAGAACAATCCGAAAAGTTATTCTCCTTGAGGAACTTGTAAAGGAAATTTGCCTTTCAATACCCAGGAAATTCACTGTTACAATTTAGGCTCTTTCAGCAAATATTTAGGAAATATTTTACAAAGTAACTCTATAAGCCTTTTGTATTGCAGAAGAAACCTAGTCTTCAAGCAACTATATATTAACAGGCAATATTTACAGGGGAAAATTGTGTTTCTTCTGCTGTGCAATGAGACTGTGTTTGTTCTTCTGTGTGATGGCCATTTTAAGGCCACATGAAATTTTTTGTAATTTGCATTGGATAATTGTTGGAGCTCCAAAGTAACTGGATTTTACATGCTACACAGACCAACTTTGCCAAACTCCTCCACTTTGCTGTTACATCTTCTACTTCTGTTTCCCACCTCTGGCCTCTACGTGTGCTACAAATAGTTGTGCGACTGTTGCACGCACAGACATATCTGATCTGTATTTAGGCAGCCATTGGTACTAACCGCTGAGAAACCACAGGAGCACACATATTAGCCCTGGATGTCCAGGTCTGTCTTGGGCACTAGGTCTTCTCAAACGTATAACTGCTGCCTTTACACCAGAACATTAAACACACAGATGATGTTATTATTTAGAAGGGACTCCATTTCCCATACCTCAGCCAGGAAAAATGTGCTTTCTAGGGATTAAAAGAAGTCATTTATAAAAAAATTCCCTAAAGGCAAAGTGGGTTTTGTGGTCATTGTTTTATTTCTAAAAGGATTATCAAAATGATTAAGTGCCGAGGCACTGATTTTGAGAGAATGGCCAACTTGCTGAATGTGAGGCCCTTTCTGAGGTATCTGGAAGAAGCCACCTTTTAAAAATCTTTCTTTAATTCTTGCTGTGACTAGAAATTTTGTAACTATGACAGCACTGTACCATCTGTATAACAGGATCCTGTTATAGTATCCATCTGGTAAGTAAAGGATTATTTCATCAAATCTTACAGTTTAAAATCCATGCAAGCGGGAAACGTGTTTACCCTCTGTGGTTTGAATGGAAGAACACAAGACAGCAGAAGAGCTGGAAACTTCCTTGCCCAAATGGACAGACCATCAATATACACAAAGGTTTTGAGATGGTTAAATGGTTAAAAACGAGCCATTACTTCATCTTTTGTTACATTACACCTCCCTCCTGTCTGAACCTCCTGCTGGAGAGACCCATGTCTGCCAACAGCTTCATACAAAGCTGTGGTTTCAAAGAGCTGATAGGCAACACCTAAAGTAACAACAAAGCAGATGCAGGAAAATGCTGTGCTTTAAATACTATGTTATTAACTGCTTTGTATGAAATACAGAAACTTGAACTCCGGCTTTGTCGTTTTTTCTAGTCCCATTTATTGCTTGAAAGATCAGGGTAATACTTATACAAAAGATTCATTAGTGAATTTTACAAGTGTATGAAAACACCCAGAACAAGGAAAGGAATTTATTATGCTTTGAAAAGAAAGCCATGGGGGGAGGAAGAGAAGCAGAGAGAGAGGGAGAGCGAGACAGTTTTAAAGAGAGGCAATCCAGTGACTTTTTGTATTACTCCTGTGGAATTAAAATTAATTTTTAATGTTTCTCAAAGAAAAATGAGTTGGGCTCTATCCAAGCAGCAGGAAGGCTTAAATCTGCCCCATATTTGACTATTAGTTCATCTCTAGTAGGAGAGAAAAAGAGTGAACATCCATGAGAGAGGAAAAGACAAATAAGTCAAGAGAAAATGAAAAAAAACCCCACAAACCTTTCAGAGAACATCACAGACTAGTCACAGCACTGAACCAACACCAACATCTCCCGAGGCTTATACACAAACCAGGATCAGCAAACAGCACTGTTCGGGTGTACACAGAAGCGAGACAGGTCAAAAGCAGCCCGATGACAAAGTGGAGTTGATCTGGAAGGCTTGGCGAGTTTCCCAGCCAACTCCTTCAAGACCTTCAATCCAAATTCATCTGAAAATTCAAGCCTAAGTGAACTTCAGAATTCAACAGGTTAATTCTATCTCAAATGCATAGGTTGAAAAAATAATACATTTCTACTAGCCAAGATACTTCAAGTTGTAATCTCATCAGGTGGTACACACTTACCACCTTGTATCCCCATTTTTTACCGAAATTATTAGAAATGTTTTTCATCCAGATACAATGTCATAAATCTCCGTTTTAACAAGAAGAAAATAAGTTTAGTTTCATCCTTAATTAAACACATCTTTGATATAGCCTGCCTCAAAAACTTTTTTTTCCCAAAAATTTTATAAAGAGAACATCTTCCATGTAGGAATAGTTCCCCCCATCTGCTGTTCTTTGTAAAGTGAAGGAGAGGAATAAAAAAATTGCTTGATCTGTGACCACCTTTGGATAAAGCTTTCTGGCACAAAAATCCTGGTGCCTAAAGGCATGTTGTCCACTGTTCTCTGGTGCAGGAGCTGATGAGTTAGTGCTTTAAGAGCAGAAATGATGTAGCGTTACTTCCAAGGCAGACTCAGGACCCTATTCATGAACAAATGCTGCAGTTAAGGTACGTTCTTTTCACAATTTTCATGCACAGGTGTTAAACTGAGTGGCATACACGTTCTTCAATCTTAAAAAGTAAATGAATACAGACTTCTCAAGGTTTGCTGGTAGAAGGAATCCTATCAGTTTTGTGGGATACAGCAGTTGCAGTGATATCTAAAAATAATGCATCAGTGCCATAAAGTTGGCTTCTCTGGTTTTCTCTGTGAAAAGCAATGAAATATCACCCTCCATTTAGGACAATGGGTTGAGTACACCTCCTCTCTTGGCCACCTCTTCTTGTTTTCTCCATCTGTGTATCATAAACATTTTACATAATTGGTCATACTCCTGCCATTCAGTGAAGGGAAGGTATAGGTCTACTTCATTTCCTTTCAACTCACCTCCTGATGAAGAAAGGCATCAAAAACGAGGCTTGCTTAGCATGAATTAGCAGTGGTTTATATGTATTAAAATGTTTAATCTATCACACATGCACCCACAAGGAACTCTTATATCCGAGTTGCTTGCACCTTACCTTCTCCCCTAGCATCCCTTCCTCGCTCATCCTGCTGTCCATACCAAACCTGAAGAGATGTATTTGTACCAATGATTTTAGAAGGAAGGCAGTGATAAGAGAAGGGGAGCCTCTCCCACTGCTGGCCTCGAGCAATTTACCTCAGTGTCAGAGAAGGAGATAAACTCTGTTTACATTCCCGTTCCCTGGAAAGATCATGAGATTATTTAGATGATGTCTGGACAGTGCTTTGAACATTTAGAAGAGCCACATAATGCTAAGCATTATGATGAACAGTCTCCCCTTTCTTTTTACTACCCTAATTTCCAAATACATACAGGCAGCCAAAATACAGAGTTGAGTATGCCAGCAATGCTGGTGTAAATCCCTGGCATCACACACCAATACGCTCTTTCATGTGAAATAAAAACCTCCTCTTTGAGCATTAGTGGAAACAAAAGACGGGCACTCGAACAGTCAAAGGAAAAACAGAAATGGGAAGAGAGGTGATTGGAACAAATTGGACTGAGTTAACCTGTCTGCTCAACTCTAACCAAAGGGCAGATGAAGAAAAACATTTTCTGCTCAGCTGCTATCATGTTAGCCACAAAATATCCCATGAGGCTTACTAGCAGGCCCTGACCAATCGCATGCGAAGTTTGATGCCATCATTCACTGCATGCAGTTTCTACAGGATGTCTTCCACCTAAAAATCCAGTGTTAAAAGGTTCTGTGGCTCGCCCTTATGTAGCTCTCCTGGAGTGACCTGGGAAAAATGAGGAGCCAACCAGGAGCCTATGGGTCAGGATCAAAGGGAGGGCAGGGACAGGTGACGTTATAGTGGAGGTCTGCTACAGGCCACCCGCCCAGGAAGACCGAGCAGATGAGGCCCTCTATAGGAGCAGCCTCACATTCACAAGTCCTGGTCCTCACGGGGGACTTCAGCCACCCCGATATCTGTTGGAGGGACAACACAGCAGGGCACAAGCAATCCAGGAGGTTCCTGGAATGTGTTGACGATAACTTCCTTCTCCAAGTGATAGAGGAGCCAACGAGGAGAGGTGCTATGCTGGACCTTGTTCTCACCAACAAGGAGGGGCTGGTGGGGAATGTGAAGCTCAAGGGCAGCCTTGGCTGCAGTGACCATGAACTGGTGGAGTTCAAGATCCTCAGGGCAGCGAGGAGGGCGCACAGCAAGCTCGCTACCCTGGACTTCAGGAGAGCAGACTTTGGCCTCTTCAGGGATCTGCTTGGTAGAGTACCATGGGATACAGCCCTGGAGGGAAGAGGGGCCCAAGAATGCTGGTTAATATTCAAGGATCACCTCCTCCAAGCTCAGGAGTGATGCATCCCAACAAAGAAGAAGTCAGGCAAAAACGCCAGGAGGCCTGCATGGATGAACAAGGAGCTCCTGGACAAACTCAAACACAAAAAGGAAGCCTACAGAGGGTGGAAGCAAGGACAGGCAGCCTGGGAGGAATACAGAGAAATTGTCCGAGCAGCCAGGGATCAGGTTAGGAAAGCTAAAGCCCTGATAGAATTAAATCTGGCCAGGGATCTCAAGGGCAACAAGAAAAGCTTCTATAAGTACGTTGGTGATAAAAGGAAGACTAGGGAAAATGTGGGCCCTCTCTGGAAGGAAATGGGAGACCTGGTTACCTGGGATATGGAGAAGGCTGAGGTACTCAATGACTTTTTTGCCTCAGTCTTCACCAGCAAGTGCTCCAGCCACACCACCCAAGTTGCAGAAGGCAAAGGCAGGGACTGGGAGAATGAAGAACTGCCCACTGTAGGAGAAGATCAGGTTCGAGACCATCTAAGGCACCTGAAGGGGCACAAGTCTATGGGACCTGATAGGATGCATCCGCAGGTCCTGAGGGAACTGGCAGATGAAGTGGCTAAGCCACTATTCATCATATTTGAGAAGTCATGGCAGTCCGGGGAAGTTCCCACTGACTGGAAAAGGGGAAACATAACGCCCATATTTTAAAGGTTAAAAAGGAAGACCCGGGGAACTACACGCCAGTCAGTCTCACCTCTGTGCCTGGCAAGATCATGGAGAAGATCCTCCTGGAAACTATGCTAAGGCACATGGAAAATAAGGAGGCGACTGGTGACAGCCAACATGGCTTCACTAAGGGCAAATCGTGCCTGACAAATTTGGTGGCCTTCTACAATGGGGTTACAGTGTTGGTGGATAAGGGAAGAGCAATGGACGTCATCTACCTGGACTTGTGCAAAGCATTTGACACTGTCTCGCATGACATCCTTGTCTCTAAATTGGAGAGACATGGATTTGACAGATGGACCTCTCAGTGGATAAGGAATTGGCTGGATGGTCGCACTCAAAGAGTTGCGGACAATGGCTCAATCTCCGAGTGACGAGTGGCGTTCCTCAGGGGTTGGTATTGGGACTGGTGCTGTTTAACATCTTTGTCAGTGACATGGACAGTGGGATTGAGTGCACCCTCAGCAAGTTTGCCGACAACACCAAGCTGTGTGGTGCGGTCGACACGCTGGAGGGAAGGGATGCCATCCAGAGGGACCTTGACAGGCTTGAGAGGTGGGCCTGTGCGAACCTCATGAAGTTCAATAAGGCCAAGTGCAAGGTCCTGCACATGGATCGGGGCAATCTCAAGCACAAATACAGGCTGGGCAATGAGTGGATTGAGAGCAGCCCTGAGGAGAAGGGCTTGTGGGTGTTGGTTGACGAGAAGCTCAACATGTCTCAGCAATGTACGTTTGCAGCCCAGAAAGCCAATCGCATCCTGGGCTACATGAAAAGAAGCATGGCCAGCAGGTCGAGGGAGGTGATTCTCCCCCTCTACTCCGCTCTCGTGAGACCCCACCTGGAGTACTGCCTTCAGCTCTGGGGCCCCCAACATAAGAAGGACATGGACCTGTTGGAGTAAGTCCAGAGGAGGGCCACGAAGATGATCAGAGGGCTGGAGCACCTCTCCTATGAAGACAGGCTGAGAGAGTTGGGGTTGTTCAGCCTGGAGAAGAGAAGGCTCCAGGGAGATCTTATAGCAGCCTTCCAGTACCTAAAGGGGGCCTACAAGAAAGCTGGAGAGGGACTTTTTACAAGGGCATGTAGTGATAGGACAAGGGGTAATGGCTTTAAACTGAGAGAGGGGAGATTTAGATTAGCTATTAGGAAGGAATTCTTCACTGTGAGGGTGGTGAGACACTGGCACAGGTTGCCCAGAGAAGTTGTGGATGCCCCCTCCCTGGAAGTGTCCAAGGCCAGGTTGGATGGGGCTCTGAGCAACCTGGTCTAGTGGAAGGTGTCCCTGCCCATGGCAGGGGGGTTGGAACTAGATGATCTTTAAGGTCCCGTCCAACCTAAACCGTTCTATGATTCTATGAAATCACCTTTTTTCTGCATTTCCCATACACAAAACCAGATAAAATACAATTTATATACTGAGTTTTGCAATATTTAAGTCAGTTTTGATGGTAAAGCAGCTTGAAATTTCAAACCAAAAGGTACTATAGAAACATTACCAATATTAAAATTAAATACTCAATTCATTATTGGTTTTAATAAAATGTTGTCCTGAATTCTACACCCATTAACATGCAAACCGCTTTGACTTTAGTGTAGCGCTGTTTCCAATTACAACCAGCTGATTTATCCAGTATGTAGGCTAGAGTCATGATAACACTTTCACTTGGCTTAACAATCCATCCATTTTATGAAGTCAATAAAGTGCTGATAGTCCTCAATTATAGTCGAGTTCTATAGTTGTTCTTGTGTACCCAGGAAAAAGGAAATTAGGTTCGAAATGGACCTCCCTGTTCATCAAATTCAGTCTCCTTTTGCCACAAACAGTATTTCTGGACAATTATTATATAATCCCTTTCTTAATGCATCAAGTTCCCTCACTCCTCCTACTAGGAAATGTTCTAAGAACCTCATTACTCTGTTTAGAAGCCCCCATCCAATTTCCAGCTTATGCTTGGACAATTCATATCCTTTTGTTCTTATGTCGACTTCCGCCTTCAGCTTTATAGCTTTTCCCCCGCTGGTACGTACTCCCCCCCAGCTCTGTCTGTAGACAGGAATGATTCCACGTACACCCACAAGTCCTTGGGAAAGCACCAAAGGGCTGCTCAGCTCGTTCGAACAGAAAGAACCACAAAGTAAACCCAGCAGCTCTAGAAACCAAAACAGACAAAAGCAGGAAAAACACAGTAACTGAGTTTTGTTGCATGGGTACCTGGGACCTGCTGGTGCCACAGGCCACGAAAGACACGGGCACTAAGCAGAATTCACCTTCCCCTGGTCTGTCTCGTTAATGTGGAATCTGCTTGAACCCCTAAAGTACTTTTCTCCCTTTTCTGCCAGTGTTATGCCAGGCATAAAGAAACCCCTTCCTGCTGCTGCTGCTGCCTGTGCTTGGGAAGTGGAATCTGCAGGGCAGACAATGCTGTTGGCACTCCAGCAGACCTTCACCAGAACTGTGATGGATTGCTGTGCATGTCTGCAACATCAATTATGTCCTCAAAATAGTATGACATGTTCTAGCCACATCTTGGTAACCTTCTGGCAGCCTCTTGTGACCGAAGGTGGAAAAAAGATGAACACAGTCAGGACAAATAGCGACGCAACTATGTGCTGGGGGGTGAGAGGGAGAGGTAATTTCCCACATATTTGAAGAAAATAATCTCAGGGGATTGAAAAAATTTCACAGCTTTTTTTCTTCATAAAATCCACAATAAAACCAGACCATATTAAGCAGAAACGAGCCTACCAGAACTTATGAATAACTTGCATTCTTCCACTGGACCCCAGCCAGTTACCCTTGGAAAAAATTCCTGTTTACTTTGTAGTGAATGTGAGAGACACACAGTCTGCCAGAAGCTGTTACGACAGTAAAAACACAGCCAGAGGCTGTCACAAATGGGGAAATCACAGAGAAAGTTAATTTGTTAACTTCAAGGACAAAGATTAAAATAATATCTATTTGGTAGAAAGTTATTTACTTTATCACACAGAAGACTTCAGCTGAGTTTACATGAAAGCTATTCTCGTTCAAAGGCAAATTTCAGATACTTCTTCAACAGTTAGCTTGTTTTAAAATTTGATTAGATTCACAAAGAAAACTTCTTTTCTTGTTGTTCTCAGTTTGGCTGAGATTAATATTTTGTTCTACAACTGCATCTTTCTTCCACAAAGCCTCAGCCAGGATGGTTGCATTAGGAGTTCAGATGCCAGGGTCGTTGCTCAAGGCACTTCCTAAAATCTGAGTATCTTGGGGGATGATTAGACATGCTTGCTCTTCTGGTTCTTTAGCAGTTCAATCCTAAGGTGAGTCCTACCTAAATTACGTCCTAAATTGTAGGCCTGTAATTGCAGAAATCCCAGAAAACACGTATTTCCAGTACCCACGAGCCTGAATTCTGAGGCCTGATTAAGATGACAAGCTCATTCAGGAGGAAAAAGAGGGTAATATGTAGCCCTTACAGCTCATGCATTTTTATATTGTAAGTTTAGATTTATTCTTTTCTGATCTTCAACAAAGGTGAAGGCATTTTTTTATCAGTTTCCATACTTTTGTATACAATATTTGTATTCCTTCTTTCTTGGTAAAGCTCAATGTAAACCATAAGTTGAACATAAATGCACTTTCTCATGTTCATTTACATTCTTAATTCATCTTTTGATTTAACTTATCTGTCTTTTATAAGCAACTTTCCTCTTCTCCCACAAACTAATCAAAGGCTCATGATCTACAGATGTCTGCTGTCTCAAATCAGTCACGTGCACCCCAGCTGTCATAACTTCTTTCTGTCTCTGATATATTTTCCTATTGTCTCTCTCATTCCTTTAAAGCACACTTTCTAGTCTTTGTTGTTTTGCTTTATACTTAAGACCAAGAACACGTTTAAGGCTTTTCCTGAACCAGAATCCAAGAACCGGTGACCTGATAACCTTGTAACAGTAGTAAAAACAGGAGACAAATATCACCTCAAAGAGACACTGGAGCGTATCTGGCCTTGTCAGAAACAGGAAATACCAGGAGCCTTACGTAAAAGATTTCTAACCTAAATTTGCAGACCCAAGGGGCTGGAATGGCTTAAATATGGTTCAGATAAACATCCAGACTTTCTGATGATTGTCCAAACTCTTTGAGAATCTGGAAGTTTTGAGGTTCACTCATTAGCACTACCTTGAGCGCATCCTGGAAGCAGCCTGCACCTTGAAGACAGCAGTGATAAGGCTATGCTTTCTGGAAGCCAAATGCAAAAGCATTAATTAGATCACGTTGGTAGGAAGCTATGAAACAAGTGATGCTGTAGAGATTGCCAAGTGGCTCAGGAGAAATAAATCAGAGTTTATAAATATCTTCAGAGTAAGAATATTGGAAATTATTCACTGTCTTAGAAAATGCAGGATTTTTAAGACAAGAAAGAAAACATTTTGAGCACCTGCTTGTAAAAATTTCCTAGCAGAAGGGGAAAATTTATGTGTAGAAATCCTCCCTCCTTAACCCGCAAAGGAGGTGGCCAATGACTGTACAGCGAGAGAACAAGACAGCACACCACCGAACACGGGAATAACCAATGCTGGTGATTCAACCAAGTTAGGACAGGAGTAACTCTTTTTAAAGCTGCTGTACTTATCAAGAGCTTGTGTAAACAGGGACATTCAAGAAATTAAATTTTAAAGCAGATTAATAAAATCTCTAGTCAGAAGTTAAGTAACTTTAATTTGACTTTGGAAATGAAGCCAGCTATATTAAATTAAGGCCAGTTTAATTCTGACTATGATTAACCACCCAGAGGCTTAATGCAGTTTGATCAATCCATGTTAAAATCACATTTTTAGTTAATTTAGATTATTGCTTGAGTGTTCCTGCAAAGGCGAGTCCTAAATCTCACCAATATTAATTGGCCAAAAGAAAGGAGGCCTTGCATTTAAGTGGTCTTTCTCCATCTGTTTCATAACATCTTAACTTTGAAATCTGTTCAACAGAGAGCGTTAAAACAGCAAAGAAACCTTTTAGGCTGCAATGGGCAAAAACCTGTTGTCTTTTGTGAAATTACTCAAAATAATAAAAAGGGAAGGTATTTTCAGATCTGGTTAGTACACACAGCTGGTTGAAGGACCTCTGCAGACAGCCTGAGGATTCAGGGGGGATTGATGAGTTGGGAGTAATACAAATGGACCAATTAAGATCTGTAACAAGAGGGTGAAGGAAAATTCAGTCTCTAGCTCCTTGCGCAGCTTCTTACTGAAAAAAAAGCCAGAATTTCCATTCAGTCTCAACAACTTATTTACATAGATTTGGTTTTTTATCTTTAGAGGGCAAAAGTCTAGACGCACACAAACACAAGTCTTCCTCGGGCTAACTCTATTAGCAAGGGATTCCCACATTTTCTCCAAGAACCTGCTGTTCTCTTCCAGCTTACCAGCAGTAGCACTCATAAACCTCAGGTACCACTGCCAAACCATAGATACACCAACTGATCTATTTATTTCCACTTGTTCCATGGACTTCAGATAAGGCCTTTTGCATTTGCTAGATACTGTTTACAGGCCCAAACTGTCAAACCTGAATCAAAATTGCTCTACTCTGGAGCACCTCTTGCCAGCTAATGCTTTTAATGAGCTAAAAGCAATCAGCAGTGCTGCCTCATCAAAAGCTCAAGAACTGCATGGCTGACCACACCTTTGTCTATTTTTCCCCAATTACAGTAATTGGTCTCCTAGGGGATATTGACTCTACCTTCACACCTTGCTTGCTTTTCCTTGCAGGCATGACAGCACTGCTACTAAATCTTAAACACAGTCAGCTGTTGCAAAAAGGCTGGTACTCCCCTTTCCTCCTGCTGTGCTTTCTTTCCCATGCTGGACTCTCATTGTGTCGTTCAAAACATGCAAACTGTCCATCACAACACATTACCTCTGATATCTCCCAGATCAGTGACCACCCTTAAATAACCCTAATTACTGATTATGCCCCTTTCTAGCATCTCTTTAGAAAGAAACAGCATTTATTGTTCTCATAAGTCAGGATTTTATGCGCCAGTCCTGCTGGATTTAATATTTCCTCAAAGATGATTGAGAGAAACAACACACTATTTATAGAAAAACTCTTACAGGGTTTTAACAGGCTCTCACGCAAAGCCATTGTTTTGCTTTCTTATGTGTTGTCCCTATGGAACTATAACCCCCTGCTCTAAATTATCCATTCATATCTATTCATACGCAGCAATGAATTTCAGACACCACAGACTGGCTGCTAGTGCCAAAATGCTGTAAGGACGTTTACTGCCATCGGAATATTTTTACTTCAAAGGAAAGAATTAATGAAGATTATGGAAATGATCCTCAATCTCTGCATTTCCACTGACCTGTTTTTCCCCCAGATAGCACATAATGATTTGTTAAACTACGTGTTAGCTATATGATAGAAATTTTTAGTGCAATGCAGAGTGGGAAATACAATCTTCCAGATGTACGTACTGCTTCCAACATAAAAACTCTTTTGAAGTGCCAGTCAAACACCCTTGGCACTCTGACCCACTGTCCTGGACTGGTGTAGCACCATTTGAGGCAATATAAGCTCCCCCTGCCTTTCCCCATATGCAATAAATGTATATCAACTCCAACAAAAAGCACAACTGCTAGCACTACATCTGCACTAGTTGAGGAAAACATTTGCTTGCAGGCTTTACTCACTTCTGGCCGCTCTCTGAGCTGCAGATCCACCATGAATCCACTACATTAGCGGCTTTATATAACCATGGAGATAGTAGGAAATGAACAGAGAGAAAACAAGATACGTGTACTATGATAATGCATCTAAGCCCATGAAAGAAAGACAATTTAATCTATCAGATCAGCAATGACAATATCAACAACATGCAAACTTCTTATCTTTTTTCAGTTCTTAAGAGTATCTTGAAGTTTTGTGCCACATTATCTATATTGATGCTACCTACTCTACCTATTCATATTGACCCCACCTTGACCTATATTACCGAAACTTTTAATTAAAGACGTGAAGTATGTGTCAAATCCCAATTACTTGCAGAGTCTCTTCATGCTTGAGAGTAGTCAAACAGTGGCACAAGTCACCTGGAGAGGTTGTGGAGTCTCAAGAACTCAACTGAGCCTTATCTAAGCTCACCTCGCTTTGACCAGATGACCTCCAGAGATCCTTCCAATTTGTAATTTTCATAGGATCATTCAGGTTGGAAGGGACCTCGTGATGTCTCTGGTCCAAGCTCCTATTCAAAGCAGGGTCAGCTCTGAGGTCAGACCAGACTGCTCAGGGCTTCATCCAGTAGGGTCTCGAAAATGTCAAAGGATGGAGATTGCACAATCTGCAAGGTTTGATTATCCTCATGGTGGAAAAGTTACTCCTTATATCCAGTCTGAACCTCTCACGTTTAAGTTATGTTCCTCCCACCCTGCACTACAGTGAAGAACTCCAACTTCTCAGTAACCTCCTCATAGGTACGGGAGGCTGCTGTGACATCTCCCCCCAAAGCTGTCTCTTCTCCAGGCTGAGCAACCTCCATTTCCTCAGCTTGTCCTCACATAGCAAGTGCTCTAGCCCTGAGCATCTTGGTGGTCCTCCACTGAACTCACTTCAGTTTACAGTCTTTCCTGTACTAGGAGCCCAAAACTGGACACAGTATCTGGATGTGATCTACTGAGTGCTGAGCAGAGGGGGGATAACCCCCACCTTGATCTGCTGGCCATGCCCCTGTTCATGCTGCTGAGGAGGCTGCTGCCTTCAGTGCTGCCAGGGCACTATGGGCTCCCCTCTGCTTGATGCCCCCAGGCCCCAGCACCTTTCCTGTTGAGCTGCCCCCAGCCAGGCAGGCTCAGGCCGGATAGCTGCCAAAGACTGCTTTCCCAGGGCAGGGCTTTGCACTGAACTGAATTTCATAAGCTTCATCTCAGCCCATCCCTCCAGGCTGTCTAGCTCGCTCTGAGCGGCAGCCCTGCTCTCAGGCTGTTACCTGGTACCCCCAGTTTGATGCCATTTGCAAACTTGATGAGACTGCTCTCCATAGCTTCCTCCAGGACATTGATAAAGATGTTAAAGAGGACAGGTCTAAGGACAGATATCTGTGGCACTCCACTTTTTATCAGCCCCCAGGTAGAGAACCATCTATTAACCATGTCCCTGTGAGCCTGATCATCTCACTAGTTTTTCAGATGGATGGACAACCAGATGGGTAGACTGTAATTCCTATTCTGTGTTTCAAAGAACAATTTACTCTTTCATGTAACATAAAAAGGTTTTCATTTCCTTTTTCAGTGTATTCTGGAAGATGCTCGTCAAAGGACATTGGAATCATTCAGACGTGCAAATGTCCTCAGTATTCCCATTCAGTGAAGTAAAAAATCTCAGTACTGATTTCGACAGAGTATTTAATACAATTAATGCAGCTGATTTTATCACTGTGGTGATATGGAAGAGTTCAAGACATTATGACGAAAAATCATTTGCCTGAGAAAATAATTCATAACTAGGTTTGGGGGTGGGTGGTGTTTGTTTGATTGGAGGTTTTTTTTCCGTAAATAGAGCAAGCAGTGCTAGCACAATTGGTGGAAACCTAAAGGAAAAGGTTGTGGGAAAGTCTGTGTCAGGACTGCCATATACCCACATAACTTGGTTTATAACCAGTCTCTCAGATATGCTAAGCTGTGAAGGAAAAGAGTAGAAAATGTTCCATCAGTCTTTTCCTCCAAGGCTTGTTTATTTTCATCACAATATCAAACTTGAAAAACCAGATGGTTTGGCTTACCCTGTCAGGTAGCAGACTGTGGTGATGTACTGTGGAAAGGGAAATCCCTCTTTCCCTTGCTTACTTACTAATACGTTTGATGAGACAAACACAACAGGACTTATTCAAATACATTTGATATAATACTGTAACAAATACAGATAACACATTGTACAGAAGCACCTCACTTCCAAACGAGCAGAATGGGGGTGTTGTCCAAGTTCATGGTACACTATTTGAAAAGCTACTTACCTTCCTTAAACAAACAAACAATTTTTAGATATCCAAAGTTAGGTACAAGTCATCTCATCCTTAAAACCGAAGTCTTCTTAATCCATAAATGAGGTTACCCAGACTTTGCTGGAGTGATACTTTGGCTCTATTTTGTAAATGTAGATGTATTTGCATTTCAAAACAACTCATTAAGTCTTATCTCATTTTGCTGCAATTGCAAATACAGCAGACAAGTTTAAAAATAATTTTATGTGCTGACATCTATTTTGGAGGGATTTTCAATGGCAGATGAGTTTCATCTCAATGGAAGATGAGTTTCAAATGCCAGACAGTGTGCCCATACTTGGTAACTGTTTCTCCTTTCATCTACCTGGTTTCAAATAATGTTTTTACCAGGATCTGTACACAGCATCTTACTGATAGGAACAGTTACAAATACACTCTCACTGCCAGAGGAAAAAGATACATCTGTTGGAGTATCTTAATAGCCTCCTGTATAGCTATGGGACACAACTGGTTATGTGCATAACTATTGCAAGGTGAAGATTTCATCTAGTGCAGCGGCAGCTACATTATATAGAGCTCCTTAAAAGGGCTCTATGCCAGCCAGGGGTTCTCAGAGCTTGACACTGCCCCATAGCTGTGTAATCACAAACTTGATACACAAATGCAAGTTGGCTTTTAATTTCTGGTACATAAGAAACTGAATGAGCAACTTTGTCCCCCTGCCAATCAAGCCTTATGTGCCCTGCAATTACAATTGACAACAGATGGAAAATTGCAGCGACTACACCCCAGAAGCTGGTGCTTTTCTGCTTTTAAATTAGTAGTTTAGTGGATTAAGGTAAAACATTTGCCTATTGCTGGATCACCCTGAAAGTATGTTAAATGCTGGGTTAGGGAACAACCCTGTGAGTAGCTAAGCAAACATAAAATCTGGAACTAAACCTTGATTCGCAGGTACAAAGAGATCAGAGAGACTCAAACAAAACTTCTACACCCACAAATGAGCTTCTCTGTGTTTTGTTAGAAGTACCATGTGAGAGTATGCAAGAAAAAGTGCTCGTGAACATTTTGCACGTGCAAATCCAGCCCAGCTGAAGAGCTCACTTTTGATCTCCAGTAGCAGAGCTCTTGTGCAATGCATACATCTACGTCCCTCCGGGTCTTGGAGCCACACTACCACATTTGCCTCGGTTCCTGCTGGGGCCCTTTGCCCAGCCTTTGCTGGAAGCCTTATTTCCACCCCAGATGCATAGTAAGAATTGGATTTTGGTATGCAAAGGCTGAGGAATGGTTCTGTTTCAACCATAAGATGGGGAGAGGGAGGTGGTATGCAAAGCCAAAAGGAAAGACTTCAAGTTGGACTGCTGATCCTGCTGCCAGGAATAGTTATAAAAGCGGAGGCAGATCCTGCCCTACACACCCCGCTCCCTTCCTTCCAGCGCAGCAGCCATCCTGTAAAGTAAACCAGCAAGGCCACAACAATCGTGCTGCTTATAGCCAGCTGCTGCCCTAAATGATTAAACACTTTTCCAGTGATACAGCTTTCTGTGGGGAGACAAAAGCCACGTACTTCTCAAAATTGTGTTACGTTTCTTGTTCTTTGGTTTGATATCTTCTTCAGCCTACAGTAGGAAGGCATCCAACAGAAAGTGCAATTCAAAGTCCTTCATGCAAAGTCCTTCCTCAACACGCTGGCAGCCATTACATGCTGTAGACAATAGACATCCTCAATTCCCTTGCACCAGTATTAAGAGAAAGCACAGTTCAGAGAACACTTCTCCATTTGCACTTTAACTCTATTCCCTTCCAATAAGCTAAAGCTGTCAATACTCCAATTAGCATTTTCTCTGCCCACTGTTTACCCCAGTCTGTTAGGGCAGAACAGAGATTCATGGCTGTTTGTTACTTACAACAAGCAGACTTACAAGAAAAGTTGCCATGAGCTGCAGCATTTGAAAGCAGGACTGATCAGCAGGAGGATATCTGCTGTCTGGCAGCCTTCAGAACAGAGGGAAAGAGGAAACATTTTAGGTCAGGGTGGGGAGAGAAGAACTGAGGCAACGGGAGCAAGAGGAAAAGATAACAAAGTAATATAGGCAATATAAGTCTAAAACTAGAAGTTCAGGGGCTTTTGTAATTCATATCATCATGACTTCTTTTGTCTTACATGACTCTTAGCTGGATTTACAGGATCCAAGAGTGAAGTGTTGGGGAGGAGACAACCCTAGCTATAAAAAACTGAAAAGAAAAGCAACAGGAGATTTCAAGGCTTTGCTGATTCAGCAAGAAGGCATGAAATTCCTCTCTTTCACTATTTAAACACTTACTCAAGATAGAACTATTAAGAGCTAAAAGTAAGGATATTAGGGCAACTAGGATATGCTGACAGCCCTCATTGATCTAATACTCTCACTTACTCTTTAAAAAGTGTAGGAACAGGAATGTGCAAACCATAAATTCCAAAGCCAGCATCTGCAAACCTTCATTCAAGGTTCCTAATTGCTCTGTGATTCAACCAGACATGTGGCTCTTTTTATTTATTATTTGTGAGTATTCAGGCAAACTGACTGGTATTAGCACATGCTTGGGGAATGGCCTTTTTTCAGTGAGGTGTTGGCATATTTCCGTTTTGTTTTTAGGAGGTCAGTGGTTTGGGACCGAGCTGAAATATTTCAAAGCCAGCACAAACATTTCTTTTCTTTCAAATTATCCTCAGGGAAAAATAACAGTCTGGCCATTGCACAATTTTAAGCGTTACAGCCTTACTTCTGCCAGCGCTTTCATCCACGACTTACACTAACAACGGTACAATTCCACAACCCTCAAGGTGCAGTTCACCACCTCAAAATGATCAGGGATTGCTTTGTAGCTCCAAGACCAAAGGCAGGCGCTGTTTCAGAGCATGTACATGTAATACAAGGAGGACAATTAGTGCTACAGAAATAGTCTTCAGAGCCTGTAGATTCATTTTAAAGAGTACCATAATGCTCTGTAATGCTCTAGGTCATTGACTTTATATACAAAGATGTACTGTGTTTTAATTGCACAATCCGTGACAAGTACCTAATCAACACTCCCTAGGAAAACACTGCAAACACAAAGACAAAAGGGGATAGACCATGTTTTAAGCCCTCTCCTAAAACAAAGTGATATGCGTTATTATTAGAAGATGCACTAAATAGCCTAGATCCACCAAAAATACATATCCAGGTATGTCTCTATTTCACCTCAAGAAAATGATACCCTAAAACATGAAAAATGGGACTAATTTCCCTAGGCAGAAAACATACACGTCCATTAACACTGTACACGGTAACCTCAAGAGAAACTGAGCTAGGTGGCCCTGGTACAGCTCTGACTTAGGCTACCTCCTTCCATTTCTGTTAAAATGCTTTATTATAAGCACTATGCTAATAAAATCCTTTTGAGTTATCTGAACAAATCTCCTAATTTGTTATTAGGTCACTAAAAGGAGAGAATTAGACCACCGGGATATTACTTACTTTAACTGACATCCAAGCAAATAACTGGGAGACAGATTACTTCATAGATGGGTGGAGAATGGCTTTAGGTCATCAGAAAGCCAAACGCACCACAAGGAGCAATAGCCCTTTTGAGACCTTTGCAAACCTACATCCTGCACTCCTCCCCACTGACATCATGCCAACACGCAAGGGCTCAAAGCCATGCCTTAAGCCATCATTGCTCAGCCCTTGGCTCACAAAACCTCAGACAACAGTGGCAGAACAGAGTGAATTTCTCAAGACAAGTATTGGGGGAGGTAGAAGGAACCAAGTGCATCTCCCAAGGTTTTATGTATTTCACACATGCAGCAATTTTGCAGTTAAGTTATTATTTGGTAAAAGCAATCAATCAGGTTGTTCACCTACGTGCTAAGATCTTTATCAAACTCCTTTCTACAACCAGACTACAGTGGAATACAAAGCACATGCAATTACAAGAGATTGAGAGGCAGCCTTTTGCCACCCTGATGAGGTTGCTCTGAAGTGCTGGCTATACTATACACCAGGCCTGTCTCTCTTGCTTTCAGCAAGATCAAGTCTGTCTTTTCCACTTGTGTGTCACAACACCCTCCTCCTCACACGCTACAAACAGCATTACAACACCCTAGTGTTACAACACCCTAGTGTTACTACACCTTCTAGCTACTGCAGTCTTTCTTGCTTTTTCTTGCACCTGCAAGAAGACATTTTCCTATGGTCACTGTTTTCTTTAAAAAGGGGAAAGTTACAAGTGAGAATAGGTATGTTATTTATAAATGGCTTGAGCCAATTTAAATTCAGTGCTGCAAAAAAGGCATGTAGCCACCTTTCCCAATTCCTGCCCTCAGAGCTGGCCCAAGTCAGTAGATCCATCTGCTAATTAACAGAAGAAAAAAAAAAATACATAAATTGCTTTCCAGTCAGATCAACTCCCTCATCTGGCTGGCAATGAAGTCACATAATAGTGCTGCTGACTCAAGGAGAGGCATGACTAGCAATTTTAGAGAGAGCAAACTTCAGACCTATTAGGACAATTGCAACAATGCGTGTTCAGTGCATCCCAGAAAGTAAGTGACTTATTTTGCTTGAGCTTTGCTTGCCGAGTCCAGAAAGAAACCTTTGGTCTCCCTCCCCTAAAGAGGAACCCAGAAAAAAAGGACATATATTACTGAAGACCAGCATTAATGTTTGAGATATTCTGTATGTCATTTGAAGATACAGAGCCAGGGAGTATCTGGAAATGAGAAACTAAATGTGACATGAACTAGACAGCGATGTGGGAGGAGAGGCCTTTGACCATAGGCACGAAAGAGCTATAAACAGAGTATGCCAGGAGAGAAAAACATCTGAAACTGGGCCCAAAAAAGACAGAGCATACTGGATAGAAAAGTACTGTCTGTGTAAGGGTGTACCCCTCCCACACAGCCTGACTGATTTACTCACTGCTTGAGAACAGCTAATTCAATTTGAAACTGGCCTTTACCTGTCCTGGACTGAAATTATCCACTTAAGCGACCAAAACATATTTTATATTCTGTACAATTCTATTCTATTTGTATTCTATAACAGGTCTTAGGACCTCTTATAGAAGCCCAGACTTCAGAAAAATGTGAGCACAGCCCTGTATCCCTAGAAAATAAGTTAAAAATATTTTCCAGCATATTCAGTGAATATTATTGCCAGCACTGTGAAGTCTGCTTTCTGCAACTTGGGAAAAAAAAAAAAATCAGGCATAATGCAAAATAGGAAGAAACAAAGGAAACCATAACCACACATAAACAGTCTGAACTTCTGCCTCCTTCCTTAGCACGGGGCTTTGTTTTTCCCCTCACAACTGTTTAGATATTACGAGAGGTCAGAAAATCAGCTATTAACCACCTGAGTTCTCAGGCAGCTGAAGGCAAAGTAACTCACTGCTCACCTCTGCATTAGGAAGCAGTAAACACCCTTTTTTTCAAGCTGAGTTTCACAAACTGCAAAAAGTCAGATGCTGAGAGCCTGAAGAGGTCTAGACACAGTCCTACTGGTGTCAGTAGCTAACTGCCAATTGATTTCACTGGAGAAAGACTGTATTCAAAATACAGTTTTATACTCGCCCCAGCCTTTCCTTGCATGAGGAATGGTTCAGCTCAGCCAAAGCATCCTGTTCCTCAGCAGAAAATGGGGCAGACCCCATGGGCAGAGCAGAGCGAAGAAAACAGAAATCCTTTGGGGGAGTGGGGGAAAGGCAGAAAGGGGAAGAAGAAGGAAAAAAAAAAAAAAAAAGGATTTCAGGTAACAAAATAGGCAGGGAGAAAGGAGTCCAGTATATTATCTGTGCAGCAGTGACCACCTCATGTGTGATTTGTAGCATCCATCCCACATTTGACTAACAGGAGCTGTAGTTATACTTCTCCTTTACTTTTGTTACCTCTGCACACAGTAAATCCAGCTCAGGAGAAAAAAAAAAATTAAAAAGAGTGCTAGTGTATTTCAAAACACTTTAATAACGGGCAACAACATAAGCAAGAGATGTTGGTAAATCTGGAGCAAAACCAGCTCTCTGCTGGAAAAGATTTCAAGCTCTATCAAGGCTAACATGTGTAACACTTGTCCTTCATTTACCATAGGTGCAAGACATCAATAAACTCTTTTACAGAAGCAGCTGGTTGAAATAAATGACAGAAAACCCTACAGGCCCATGTGAGTCCATTTGGGAATTTGAAGCTTGCCGACGAGCAGCTTTGTTGGGGACACGGATACAAGTGTGTGTATACAGTACACAAACATGTCACCTTATACACATTTGTGTGCAAGACTGTACATATGTGACAGACGTAAGGGGCTGAGTGAAGAAAAAGTTTGAGAAGAATGAGGAGCTGAAGCCTTACACAACCGCAGGACCACCTGCAGTGTGACCTTGAATGAGTGGCTCAAAGGTGTGTTATGGATCAGTAAGACCAGCTGAAAGAAAAAACAAGAAAATTATCCTCCAGGACTCTGGAAAATGGGACGTATATACACCTAGATGCAGCCTTGCTAGTTCATAAGGATGTACCTGACTTGATTACAAACTTCTCCTTTCACCTCAGATGATCTTACAGGTTATCACATCAGATAATCTGTAAGACCTCAAACTCTGTCTACTCATGCCAAACGGTTAATGAATCCTCAGCTGTATCAGTTATGATGGACATGAAGCATTTCAAACACCAGTATAGTTTCACTGAAATGGGTAGAAAGAGGTGGCTGGTTCTTCAGAGCCTTGTGTTTTAATTGCTTGTAGGAGGTCCTATCATGCTAAAAATACTAAGCAATTCACCTATTTGTATATAAACACTTATTCCAGGTAAATAAATGCAGCAGGCAGGTAAGTAACAGTTCGATTTCATCAACATAACCCTCTCCAAATTATTGAGCTCTTTACCTTAGAAATTGTATGGGTTTAGCTGGGCCTGATATAGAACTGCAGAAGATGGATATATGCCTTGATAAAAAGCAAGTCCACGTGTTAGATGACTCGGTCATTTTTTCAGGATGCATAGAAACCTTTCAACATATTATGAACCAATATTTCTAGTTTTGCATGAGAACAGTGAGAGTCTGAGTTTGCCTACAGCAACTGATGATCCACAGAGATCCCTCTTTATGCAGTGCATGTTCTTGCATTGTCTAAACACAGTGAGAAAACAGTCTAATGTGATTTCAGACCCCTGCCCCTTTCATCGCTAACCTAGAGTTGTTTGTGTATCAAAAGGAAGAACACACAACGTGCACTCAACCAGACAGAGCCGAACTGCCTGCAGCCAAAATACAAAAGATTGGATATGTAATTTTTTGTTGTAGTATAATCATTCTGTCATGTATAATGGATGCACAGGCATAGTTTAGGCTTTTGAAAACCTAAAGCAAAGCTTTACTTTATTCCTGTAAATCTCACAGGCTTCAAATTGAAGCATTCCCTTCTGTCAGCAGCACAATGCTTAGCAATGAAATTCCATGGCCCAAATAGGACTTTGAGGCCTTAACTGCACTTTGAAAACAGATTGTTATTAATGATTTTGTTATTTTGGGGGCATATGATATACAAGAGCCTTAATACATCTGTAATCCCATAAGAGGCATGGGAAGGAAGGGACTGAACAACAGATTACCCCAAAATTCTCTTTTCTTCAGATGCATTTAAGACTAAAAATTTCTGGCGGTCTGAGAGTGGAGAAGGCTAAAGTTGTTGGGGGGTGTGGGGAAAGGTACAAAATACCTGGATGCAGAAGAAATTGGTTGGTATATTCTCCAGCCCTAAGGAATTAATTAGGCAATCCTTATCAGTGTGCTTCAGGTGGAGAAGCAGTGAAAGTGATGGAGAGTTGGGGCTTTTTGCTCAGTTGTGGAGCTTGGAGGGAGACAGGGTTAGGCAGCACAGACATTACAAGAAGAGATACTGTAAAGTCCCTCCCTAACCAAAGTGAACAGTAGGCTCAAAATAAATGAAGGTAATGGATAAAAATATTTCATATAAAAATTTTTGTTTGTCTGCCCAACAAGACTGTTTATGGCTCATAATGCCATATATCGAATTACCTCAAGTATGTGGCTTCATTTTCCTGACAGGATAACCAGAAATGTGGTCAGCCTTGTTTTACAGAAAGGGAATCATGGCAAAAAGAGACCAGATGACATGCCTAGAGTCAGCCAGGCAGTCTGTGGCAGAGGAGTGAAAGGGTCAGAGTCCTATCTTTTTTAGATGACATAACTGCAAGATCACAGTTGCTTTCCTAAATGAAAATCATATTTTCATAGTGATGAGTCTGAGCTGCAGCGCCCAAATTACGATCAAAGGTTTGGATGCCTGGCATCTAGGGCATTCAAAACATTATTTCAGTGTGATTCATTCCAAAGGAAGAGGCCAGCCACCACAGTCGGATCCAGATTTTCAGTTTTTGAAGCGGTCAGTACTGAAATGCTGGTTCTGACAGCACCTGCCCAAACTTGGTCAGGTCCCCTTTGTGCTACCATAGAGGTAGCCCTCCAAACAAATGATAACAACCCATATGCTTGTGACCTGGCCATAAGACCTCCTAGAGGTCATAAGACCTAGGAGCTCATAGACCTCCTATTGCTTGCTGTGCTTGCTTGCTCCTCCTGTGCTTGCTCCTATTTTGAGCAAGCACAGTCCAGTAACAGCACGTATGCAGCCATAATTTCAGCCCTGATGAGTTTTTAGGCTCAGCAGAGTAGGGAGGGAATTCCACCAGCACAGCCACTACAGGATTATCCAGAAGAGGGAGTGCATAGCATACATACACATAAATCAGTATTTTGCTACACTATGTCCTCATTGCAAAGCGTAGAGGCTTTGCAAACATCCAGCCCGATTTTAGACTCTGCCACATGCTCAGTGCTGCATACCGCTCAGTGAAATACCTACTGCACAGCTCATCCAACAATATATCGGTTCTCTTTGCTGTGTGTCTGTTTGAGAATTGCTTGGATGTTTTTAAATTTAAAAAATACTTGTATTTCCTTTTTCATAAGCTTGTTTTACATATTGGCTTGCTAGTCAAAGTTAATTTCTCAAGCTACAATTTAAGTAAGTTTGGTTCCAAGTCCCTTACATTTGTTCTTGCTCCCTGATTTGATAAGTAACTTGTAAGAAATGTTGCAGAATGCAAATTCAGAGTTAATTGCTCAGACTTATTCAAGAGTGAAGTTTATAAATTCACTTTCTGTGAACAGCGGAGTTTTTCCAAGCAGAACTTCCACTTACGTTTATCTGGTTTTGTAACTACAGACCAAAACGGTACCTAGACAGTGTTGTAGGTGCCCTTGACAATTAAAAATGCAGTCGACCACAAGAACAAAGCCACAGGCAACCACCATGTACAGTAATTAACCAGTTAGACCTAGATTATGAAAAGGAAGCAAGAAATGGGTAGGCATATTACAGCAAGTTTATAAAGAAAACAATTCTGATAACGTTTTCATGTTTTTCTTAATTGTCTCATTGACACGTCCTCTCCCTCCCCTCAACACACACTGTTCAATATCCTACTGAATTACATTCTTTTTATATTGGACTAAATCTCTGACCTTGGTTTGACTTTTTTCCATTTCGCTTATCTTTGTCCTTCTCTCTAGTTAAGAAAAAAACGCACAAGACTTAATTTTGAAAGAAGGATTGAAAGGTTATATTAACTTTGTTTAGCTCCCAGTAATAGTATAAATAGTAATAACAGGATTCTTTAAATGATTATTACCTGTTTCTATGTGCCTTCCTTACCTAACCTTTCTCTTTTTTTCTTTTTTTTATGTCGTTCACAGATTATCAGGAGCTAGTATTCTGCTGACTTTCGTTATTCATTAAAAATGAAGTTCAAGGTCATTGTAGCTACAACTGATAAATACATGTTGTTATTATGGTTTCGAAAATAAATAACTTCCATTGTAGTGCAGTGAGTAAGATTTTGAAAAGAAAAAAATTGAAAGAGACTTCCTGCCTGTGCTGGATTATTAAGCAATTCTATACCAGTGGGTTAAAAAGAAAGTCACCACTGTAATTTAAATTATCAGTACAATACACTGCTTTATCTTGCTCAACTTGCACCCTCTTTCTACAGAGGAACTAAAATGGCAAGTTCAGGTAACAACTCCTGCTTATCTTCAGCAAGGTAAATAACTGAGGAAGTAATCAGCATTAACTTGCAATTTATTAACATTGTTTCAGTTCTGTTATCAAACCCTGAAAAGTTTAAGGCCCGGGTCCAGACCGGATTCACCCGATCTCTGATTACACGAGGAGCAGAAGGAGCCGGAGGAAGGCACAGACCGACATGCTGGGCAGCAGCAAAGCAGAGGCATCTCTTATAATGGTCCTCATTGCAGAAGGTATTTATATCTTTAGGAGATGGGGAGAAGAGGCAGCAATGGCTTCTCCTTTCACCTACCCGTACCGCACTGGGCAGTTAGCTAGCCGTACACATAAGCGGGCCTGCGTTGCGATTCCTGGACAAGTGTCAGAGAGCAGGGAGGCGCCTGCTGGCTGGGAACCTGAAGGTCTTCTGACTCCCAGAGGCTGCGCGGGGCAACGATCGCATCCAGCGCAGGCCGGTGCCGAGCACACAGGTGAGCTCTAAGCGATAAGGGACAAAGCACCATGCAAGAGTTATCTAACAGCCCGGGCTCTGCTGTCCGACGCAAGAAGTAGCAGAATATCTATGGACATCTGGAGAGCAGGAGATAAATGCCACTCTATGCATGTGTCTTTTCCCATTGAGCAGGCCTAAGTCAGTAGCATTGAAAGGAGAGACCTTCCAAGGTGCTTTTTAGGAGAGAGACAGCAGTAGATTTTGCTTGCTGATACAGACAAAGTAATTCTGACTTGTTTCCATGAAAATCCAAGGTTTTTCCAGCATAAGGATGACTGGGCACACACAACAACTTGTACCACAATGCTTGGCAAAGATACTAGCTTTTGTTTAGTAGCATCCAAAGGACTAATAAACTACTTAATTATTTGCATTCAAACATACAGTAAAGTCATCTACAGTAGCATTCAGCATATCAGCTTTGTCAAGTGACTGAACCCTTCACTGCAGTTGCTATGAATGGGATGGAAGTTCAAAGGCTTGCCGCTAACAAAGGCTGAAAAAAAATAATCCTCCTCTGTTTATGTGTATCAGTTATTCAAACAAAAGAAGGGAATGGCAGTAAATGGCACTAGCTGAATAACTGCTATCAATAAGAACAGTCATGGAAAGTGGAAAATGACGACAAAACTAGAACCCAGTGTCACAGAGTGTTGGAATCCTGGTATAGAGCAATGAATTACCCTCACCTGACTGATTTCTTCAAAAGACAAGGGTATGTTGTTCCTTCTACTACCTGCTCCAAGGATTGATTTGCTCATCTTCTAGAAGCTGAACCTGTTTCCAAAAAGAAACAGTTGTTATGTTTATTTTACTTAGTGGCTGAGCTAAGGTTCAGCTGAAACAAAAAACCCCAAATATAAAATCTACACCATGGTGGAATCCAGTGCAAGCTTTTCTACAGGAGTTTCCCATGAGGAGAAAACAAGTCCCTACTTGTTCACCAAATTTCTGGACTGAAGTATAGGAAGAACAAAAAGCTATGGAACATCTTGTTACACAAACCAGCTATTCTTAGCTTAACTTAGGAGCTGGAGCTCTCTGTATAATCATTATAGTCTCCTGAGCTACTAAAAGCATCTAACTTGGAGACCTCTCTCCTTCTATTGAGCCCAAATGGTGTCTTGGTTCGTAGGTTACGGCAATACCTTCCACAAATACTTATAAAATAGTTCTTTGGAATACCTTGCAGTTTTGACCTCCTTCAGTTTCTTTACTCCTTGAGTTTTTGCAGGCATTTGCAGGACAATCTATTTACCTGTCTGATCTGATATGAAAATTCATTTCCTGCTAGAGCAGGATTTTATTTTTTTTTTAAATATGAATACATGATGCTGGCAGAGTAGCCATCACAGATGATGAAGTATTCGTAAGTCCTGGGCCCCTAATTTTAACCAGCAAGAAGATACTAAGCTGACAGTCTGTATTTTATCTTTTGGTTTCAAAGTTGTCAAGTAAACTTAATGCTTCCAAAGAGATACATAGCATATTTGAGGTCCTACAGGTTGTTTGAAAAAAGAACTATGAAGACTTCAACGTACCTTTCTTTCCCTTTATAGTCTCCAAACAAACAGTACACAGAAAGGTTAAACCAAGATAAGGAAGAAAGCAAATCAACAGAAATTCCCGTTGTACGGTTGTTTGCACAATTTCCATCTCACATGTTTGGAAAGACCACAAACATCAGATGTGCCAGCGTTCTTGGAGAGGGTTTGAGGGTCTTGGGAGTTTGTTTTGTTTTGTTTTGTTTTGGGGGTTTTTAGGAGGCCTTAAGCCTTACCAGCTGCCAGCAGGGACTCCACAAAAAAAAACCCCAAACCAACAATAACAACAAAAACTAACCTCCCACCCCCCCCCCATTCTTTGGATTTGTAAGGGGGGGGGTCTTTTTTCATTTTTTAAATAGATCATTTGCTAATTTGCCAGAGTGACACAAGACATTCAGTGAAGCAGATCTGGGCCTTATCTGCAAAGCTGAGGCACCAGAGCAATAAAATGCAACAACTAGCATTTCAATTCTCCAAGTAATTTCGTTATTCTAATTCTGCAGTAGATCTTTGATTTTGCAGGAAGTCTTCTCTCGTCGGAAATCTACTCGAACTACCAGTTCAGCAATACTAACACATCACACTACACTAACAGCAGCATAGGGGGCCCATGAGAAGGAGATATGATTTCTCCCCCTGCCCCCCAGTAATGTATAAGACCCAGTTGAATGTATTTCAGCTAAGAGCTGCTCTGCTGCGATGGCAACAGCCTATACAGAGTCAGCATTCTTCCAGGAGCGAAAGCCGAAGTAACCACCACAGCTTTAAGGAAGGAGACTACATACAAGTGGGTAAACTTCTTAAAAATAGAGAGAAAGGGCAGCTAACAGAGAAATACTTGCAGGTTTTGTGACAACTTAAGAGCACTGTACTGGAAGTACAAAGAAAATGTTTATTAAAAAGATTTGAGAAAGAGATAAGAGAAAAAGGCATGGCCAAACAGAATAAGGGAAGTTATTAAGCAGGCATCCTTCAAAAAGCTGAAGTCAAGTACAAATGAAGACAACAGCAAGCACTGCAAACTCTGGCAGGTTAAACATAAAACGCACAAAAAAAAAAAAAAAAACTAAAAAAAACTAAGGTAGGCCAAAACAAATTTTTTGAGGAACAATTTGTAAAAGGCAAAGAAGAGGTTATTGAACAAAGACAACAATGAACTGAGACCTGAGATCAGGATCAGATCATGCTCATCCAACAGACTGGTGACAGATTCTGAAGGATTTCAGTGACATGATCGATAGAACTACGGCACGTAGCATCTCTCTTGAAACTGGAAACTTGGGAAGTGGCAAGTAACACACCAACTTTTAACACAGGTATTAACAGAGGTCTGGAAAACTAGAGAGTAGGATATCTGACATCTGAATCTGGCAAATTACTTTCAAAAGCTTTTGATTTTAAGACTAAGATCTTCTAGAGGATCTAAAGTCTGATAAAACTCAGCGTAAGGCACAGGGTTCCTGTGGTCACATTGCTCTTGTGCGCTTCTCCTCAAATGTGGATGGCTATGGATTGGAACAGATGGATTTTGTGTATTTTCCAAAGGTCACCCCCACCTGCAACTGTTTTACAGTAGTACAATCTTGAAGTGACAAAGACATAAATTACTATGACTAGCTTACTGGTCTCTGAAATAAAAAATGATTTCTTCTTCTCTTTTGACTTATCCTGGTAGTGTTGCAGGCATTGGTTTTAATGTTTGATTTTGTTAACTTCAAGGTGACCACATACCAGAGCCATTCAAAACATTCATGTTTCTCCAGTTACTTTTGAATATGTATGTCTGTGGGTTTGTTTTCTTTTTTTTTTTAAAGAAGTAAGCTCCTTCAGTATTGACACATGCATTCTGTCTCCTCATTTAGAACTAGTTCTTCATTTTTTGTTATGTGTAGAGCAATTAAATACACTTAAAGAAACAAATGTATTTCATATTCAATTTATTCTGGTTGGAGTCTGCTTCCCACAAGTTATAAGAAAGCATCAGGTCTTGTTCTGCACTTTCTCCCAGCCATGATTACTGTTATCACCTAGGAGAAACATTCCAAATCAGCTCATACTGTCACTAGTGAAAGTATCCATCTGAATGATTGCTAGCACAGCATTAGACAGCTGCTCACAGGGATAAGAAATTGCTGGAAACAAGTCCACTCAATAGTTATATTGCAAATATCGGAGCAGTTAGACGTAACCCCAAGCTGATGTAGGCTTGTTTTGTAAATCAGACTCTTGCACAACAGAGATTGTTTACACTTTATCAAGTCTTTCTCTGGTGCCCAATTTAAAATTCATACCACACTTGGTCCGTGAAGACAGGTGGATTTATAATTTTCTCCTCCTTATTAGTACATTTTAGATATCAGTATGAGATCACTCTCATTTATTCTATCTAGTTATACTTGAGTTCTCTTGATTTTATATGGATGAACTGCAGTTAGTTGTGAGAGGGGGAAAAACAGTATAAACTTGTTCAACAAAAGATCAGTGTTGCTACATCCAGGATGTTGTGAGCACCTGGGTCCCTTTATAGTCGTCCCTGTGACTGTGTGTAAATGGTTTTAATAGCTGTTATAATTACACAGAATTAAAATGCACTATAAATTTGTGTGCGACTGTATGTATTTCATCTGCTATTTTGAACAAAATGGGTGTGGAAAGAAAAATACTGGGAAGTTATTCCTGACATTTGAAAAAAAAAGAAAAGAGCGAGAGACTAACTAAAGTAAACATACAAACCCTTAGTCATGTGAGTAATCCTCTCCCCTGCAAATCATTTTATTGACGTCAGGTGACGCTCCTTGTGTGCGGCAGGGTTATTTATGTGACCAAGGGCTTGCAGGATTAGGTCCAAACATTATTCCAGAAAGATTCCTCACAGGTCTTCAAGATTATATTAATTATTTTGCCCTTCGTAAAGTACTCACTCAACTGAAATTCCCTCTGATAAATTCAATTTCTTCTCCAGGCTTTCTATTACCTTTCTATTGGTTTTTAGTTATTTTCTTGCGGTCATAGTGATTCCAACAGTGACCTAAGGTTTAAGTCGGCAACATAAGGTAATGCTGTTGCAAGAATAGCTTACACTAAACCTCTGATATAAGTCTGATTTTAGTTCATCATTACGAAGGATCAGAGTTTATATACTGTTTCTCACTGAGTTCAAGCAATGCCAGTATATCGCTGTTTCCCTTGGTAAGATTCCAGTGTCAAATTATTGCATCATAAATGCAGAAATCTGGCTTGCACAAAGCTTTAAAGGTTTTAATATATAAATGACAAAAAAGAAAGTCTCCTTTTCTCATATCATTTCAATCGTATTATGCCTCTAGATTAAAAAAAGATGGTCTGTATTGTAACAGCACTTATTATGATGATACATTACTGATCTGTATTAAAGTCACATATCATATTCATCCTTTTTATACTGAATTTTTAGCCTTGCTCCAATCTTACGCTATTTTATTATGAATTATACAGCAGTATATTTAGAAGATCACTACCACAATCTTAGGTCAACAGTGTATATGATTTTTATTATGCATAATGGAAAAGAGACAACAGGGTTTTTAGTTTAGAAACTGTATATCTTCTTTGACACTTGTTGAAATAGTGTTGACCCTTAAAATTGAGTGTATTAAATTATTCATCTACCAGAATACTGTAACAGAGTGAATGATATGAAATTGTTTACACTGTGGCACATTGAACCCTCTCTCTTAAGCAAGAAAAGGGAGCTGGACATGTCCTTGTGTTCCCATCTGGACCTGGACATGGGACCCGTGGATGTGTGCATGTTTATGATGTGCCTCTGTGCTGCGCGCTTCAGTGTACAAGTTTTCCCAGAAATGGGGCAGTTTTTAGTTCTTCTGTCTCCTGCTGTAGTCCCAGCACTCAACTCAGTTCCCCACTGCCAGGTTTAAGATGATGGAGAGAAAACGAGAGCTCATGCTACTGTGAAAGAGTAGAAGTGTTCCCAGAGCCAGTTTTAAAGCCTGGAAACAAGAACTTCTGCTCTGATGGATCTTGCAGAATACACTTTACATGGCCTCCAAACAGAGAAGGCAGCAGAAGATGGCCTCTTAAGGGCCATTTTTTTTAAATCTTCATACAAAAGAAAAGTATACACTGGCATCTCTTACCAATTAAGTCATCATCTGATGTCCATTATCCCCCATGGCCACACAAAAAACTGTTGATCAAGTTCAGGATAGACACAACTCTCATTGCTTCTAACTGCAAATCTGGGATCAAATCTATTCGATAGTTTGATCTGAGTTCTCTGTTGCAAGCCTAGAATTTTATCAGTCCTGTAGTGAGTGCTATTCTGGAAGCAATCTCAGTTATTACGCCATACCTAACACTGCTTCTAGATTTAACATGTATGCACACACAGAGCTTCAGGAAAATTCTGCTGTTGTGGGAGTATTACACTGAAGAGGACTCAGACTCCAGATTTTTGTAGTGTCCATTTTGGAGGGACAGAGTTTGTTCTGCGGTTTTGGCTAATGACCCATCAATCATTTCCACAAAGATTGAAAAAGCAGTAGCTGCTACACAATCCTAACCAAGGGCAAGAAGGGATGAGTAACAAGGCATTTAACATCATTTTTTGAGGACTTTGTATCTAGAAGGAACTCAGCTGGCACAAATCCTCATTACTACTAAGATGAGCTTCTAAATTATAAATTTCCACCATTGCAACACTGGATCCTACCCTCAGCACAAGCAGGAGGAAACCATTCTCAATTAAGAGTCCATTTTCATATTAGCTGGATTCCCTGTGCAGTTTCAGGTTTACTTGTCCTTAAACCAGATGCATATAGGGTCATTTTTTGACCTGCAGGAGTGACTTCTGGTATACCATTGGAATGTAAGAGTAAGCAACGTAAATGTTGGCTAATGTCATAGATGTAAAATGTAGCAACGCTTCATCCTTGCACCTGCAACCAAACACATCAACTTCTATGTTAAAAACATTGATGTGCAGAATAGAATATTCAGCACACAGTCTTCTGTGCCAGGTAGCACTTAACATATTTCATATGATAACAAAGCTCCTTAAAACTAACCCTAACCAGATACAGGGGGTTTGCATTGTAACAGCTGAAGAAAATACAAAGGAGGTCTAACTGTAAAACTGGGATCCATAGCTAGACACAAAAGCTAGTTGCCATTGTGTTCAGTGATGCTCAGATCCTGATTTTTTTTAAAAAAGAGTCACTTGCTAAACACAGATTAGACTCTGCACCAGTTTCATGTACCCATAACCTACCCATTGAAGACTGGTGAACAGTGAAACACTGGCTTTAGTAGTAAAACTAAGATGTAAGTATATATGCGTCAGAGTGAGGAAGATGTACCTGAAAATGCAGGGCTTTTTAATGGGTTTAGAGGGGGAAAAGAAATTCCATCTTGCACAGAATGCATCATCAAGGATCACAAAACACCTCATGGACAGACAACGGGCAATAGATGCAGAACTCCTGCAAAACAAGCACCTCTGGTGTGGCTCAGAGTCACTGCGTGCTTTACGATGTATTTCTCCTGAGAACAGTAAAGCACTAGTGCTGCCATCTTCTCCTGATGCTTTTCATTATAGAAACAGGTTGAAAGTGAGAGCTGGAGTCCTTCTAGCAAAGCACCCCAGATGTGCCTACTTGCCAGGAAATGCTGTTTTCTCTTGGATTCCTGTTACTCCCATCTTCTCTAAAGGTGGATTTTAGTGATAGGACCATAAGTCATGGCTTATATTTACACAAACCACTGTGAACCCTAAAATCAAAACAGTCCTTTAGGCAATTTGATCAGTGTCACAGAATAAGCCTGCAAAAGAGTCAAGAACAAGTATTCAGGAGTTTCGCTTCCAATCTACATGGCATTTGATCTCATTTTTTATGTTGGATTTTTGGTTTTGGTTTTTTTAAAGTGTTAAAAGCTGTAATTCTGCCCCAAAAGCCAATACTCTACATGTAAATGAGAGGGGCAAAAAACCCACAAAGATAAATGTGGAAAAATATTTCATAGCGCAAGTGGCAAAGTATCCTCTTTTTCACCAAAGTCCAGGTTAATGAGCAATACTGAGTTGTTATGGTTTAAAACAATACCATTGGTGATATCTTTGGGACTCAAGAAGCAGTGCAGCAGGTCCACCATAGGTTTAGGAATACTCACATACACACAGTAGTACTGCTTGAGCAGTTGGCCAAATGTTTGAAGTGAGCTATTGCATGTTTGCATGAATCATTTGTTTATTGTCAGCTTTAGCAGATGAATCAATGACCCTGTGTATCAAAGTCTCTAATGTTGATTTGTTTTCTTTTCTTTCTAAAATGTTAAATTGAAACATCTATTCCATTTGCCAGGTAATCTTGCAAATTATTAACACTGCAATCCATAATAAAATAAATCATCAACAGCAAAACAGAAAGGTCTTACCAGGACAAAAACAATCATTTAATAAAAACCCAAGCATTAAACACTAAATTATTTCTTTCTAATTTGAGTTGCTTGTATTTGTAGTTAGGAAAACGTGATCCCAAATGAAAAGCTTTCCCAGAAAAGATCATCAGTAGCCCACCCTCTAGCCAGCATCTTCACATGCTTGAGTTTCTCTGAAAATTGCAAACAGCCTTACTGCAGGAAGAGGGGAGAAGAGCAGGACAACAAATCTCCCAAATCTGTGATGCTTATATCATTTCAGCTCAGTGTAATTGATGGAAAACTGATCACAGTGTTCTTTCCCTTCCTCCCTCAATAATATTGTTAAAATTCAACTAACATCAGTTCAAAGAAACTGTTCATAGAAGATTTTTCTGGACTTGTGCTTCAGCTGAACTAATAATTTCTTCCCAAAGACAGCATGGCTTATCAGCAGAGTAACCCATGAGAGATTTCAATGCACTATTCTAAAAGAAAGCATCAGACTCTGAAATTATTTTTCTTCTGGGACCAACACAGTCATTTATATCAATATAACAAAGAAAACATTTGCTGTGAGAAAAAGCCTTCACTTATTATCAACATAATAAATTAGGGCCGGTTGTTTGGAATTCTAGTTTCATTTAGGCCACTAAAATAAATCTGCAAACGTTTAATTTGTCTGAACTCTATCTATTTGTTCTTTCTCTGAGGACATTAATGCAGTAAGACCTAAAACTCCTACACATACCTCTGTTTCTTTCTATTTACCTTTTATAAATAGAAAAGGGTCTGATCAGAAATGCCCTGTGCAGGGCTTTCGGTGTTGGCCTTCCTCACTTTACCAAGCTCTTTAGGGACAGACAAAAATCCTAAAAAGTTAAGATAAGGCTCCAAACAGGATTTAAGTCAGCGGTAGTTTTGACACTGAACTCAGATCTACATCCAAGTCTCTTTCTACCTTTTAACATAAGCGCAGGCTTTTTAATGAGATTTTCAACTGCCTCTGCTCAAAGTAGATGCACAAATGCCACAAAGCAGTACCATTTCAGGTGCATTACTTCCAGGCTTAGACTTAATTTTCAGGCTCAAGGAATGCAAGTCAGAGTGGGCCCCGTAACACTTCACTTCTGTGAAGTTCTGTGAGAAGTACACTTCCAGTTTGGCCACTTCCACCCCGAGTACTCAGTCTGCAAGAGAAGCCAGCTTGGGATTATCAGTGACTTGACACAAACTGAGCTCCCGTTAGCTGTCTGTGCCTGATCCTCACCCCAGTCACCAATCTAGTATTCATTATCAGCATCTCTATAGGCTTAGAGCTAGCAAATATGGAATAGTAGGTACAGAGAATGAATAGGAGTTTCGGCAACCGGACACAAGCCTTTCAGGACATCCTACCTTAAAAACACTGAAGAAATGGATACCAAGGCTGTTTTTTCTTTTGCAGAGCCATTGGCTATCAGGAAGTACCCACTGCCACGTTGTTGAACTCTTATGCCAAACTTTGTCTAAGAAGGGGAAACAGTGAAGAATACCTTTCAAAAGGTGGTGTTAACGTTGATTTACTACCCGATGTATTTGCATAACAGCTGAAAGAAGCAGCATGTTAGAGGCTCCATCTGCAAATTAAGGGATTTCCTCTGTAATCCTCAGTTTGCTTTAGATTTGTACTCATGTAGTAAAAGGAATATCTTTATATAACTGTCCTGGTTTCAGCTGGGATAGAGTTAATTTTCTTCCTAGTAGCTGGTATAGTGTTATGTTTTGGATTTAGTATGAGAATAATGTTGATAACACACTGATGTTTTTAGTTGTTGCTAAGTAGTGTTTATCCTAAGTCAAGGATTTTTCAGTTTCCCATGCCCAGCCAGCAAGAAGGCTGGAGGGGCACAAGAAGCTGGGAGGGGACACAGCCAGGGCAGCTGACCCAAACTGGCCACAGGGATATTCCATACCATATGACTTCATGCCCAGTATATAAACTGGGGGGGGGGGGGGGGGGGAGTTGGCCGGGAGGGCAGATTGCTGCTCGGGAACTAACTGGGCATCAGTCGGCGAGTGGTGAGCAATTGCATTGTGCATCACTTGTTTTGTATATTCTAATTCTTTTAGTATTATTATTGTCATTTTATTATTATTATCATCATTATCATTATTTTTCTTCCTTTCTGTCCTATTAAACTGTCTTTATCTCAACCCATGAGGGTTTTTTTTTTTCTGATTCTCTCCCCCATCCCACTGGGTGGGGGGCGTAAGCGAGCGGCTGCGTGGTGCTTAGTTGCTGGCTGGGGTTAAACCACAACAATAACTAATTAAATTTACATTTTTGCAACAGTTCACTTCCCCTCATGAAAAAAAGTTTTCTGTTATTTTTCTTTAACACAACAAATATTGATATATTTCCTAAGACTGAAAGCCTCATGTATTTTGTCTGCCTTATCTGACTCGTACACGTGGCCTATATAATGTGTCATGCCTTTTACAAAAGTAAATTTTTAATCAACTGCAGCCTTAGTGACCTCCTTTGGAGCATTCAAAGTACAGTCCAGGCTTGGTTTACATATTGATAGGTCACTCCACAACAAGATCAGTGAGCCATGGAAGTGTTTCCATATGAAACGGAGCCAATAGCATATGCTGCCAACAGTTGATCATATTGAAAAACATCCTGAGTATGCATGGTAACTAACTTTTCTAGCTGAGCCTGGTCTGGACCCCCTCCGGACAGTCATCACTGTTGCAGGTAGATCTAGCTGTGCCTCACATGATTTTCTCTGGATCCAGGCTGAATCCAGTCACTGTTTCTCCTCAGAGGTCTTTCAGGCATGCTTGAACACAGACCTCTTGACCAAGAGCTTTCTATAGACATATATACCTATAGTCAGCTTCGGTTCCCAAAAAACAGGGACTCAAACACCTATACTATAGAGTTACACACACAAAAATTCTACTTATCTCTTCAGGCATCTGGCAGCAGATGATATCTTTGATACCAGTGGGAACTACTTTATGTATCATAGTAGACAATCAACTGATGTACATATGATACGTGTAAAACTGTTGGTGGAGAGTCAGCCTCACTTCCTACCACCCTGAGATGCAGGAAATACTAAGGAAAAGCAGTTAGGCTGTAGCACTGAAGGAAAGGAAGCGAAGCAGAGGACATGCCCGCAGTGACACGCAGCACTGTCTCCCAGGCTGAGAGCAGCAGGAGGTTTCCACGACATTTGGAAATTGCTTCTTTTTGGCAGCCTGGAAGCCAGAACTGAGCGGCCCTAAGGACAGCCCACGCACCTCGTGGGGGAATGGCTGCCTGGTTTGTCCTTAGGTGGTTGTACTCTGGGGAGAAATGGAGAAGCCAGGCATACAAAAACCATATACTAAAACCCATAAAAACACCTACATATTATAGCAAGAAGTGTTATTAAAACAAGTGACACAAGCACAAACAGATAGATCTACACAAAGGCAAGGGAAAATATGAGCACAGACTCCTCAAAGTAAATCAGAAGTTTGCTCTTTCTGCAGCTATCATAGATTATCCCATAGCTGTTCCTGGACACTGTTGTAATATTTCTGTCTTGAATGCAGACTAAGCAGAAATATGGTTTCTTCTGTTTATTGGAAGAATTTCCCCAAACCACTAGCAGGTTTATTTTATTTTATAGAAGTTTATACAAGGCTACTCCCTGCAACTAGGTAGAGGTGGATGGAAATCTTGCATTTCCATGTCTTTAGCCAGCTTGCTGTTAGCTAGTTTCAAAGTGTCCTGAACATCTGATGAATGGCAAAAATCCGGAGTACTAAATAAAATTGGATCTACTTCAATGCTGATTGAACTGTGCTACCTACCACCACTTGTTTTGTATACAATAGATAAATAGTTTTGTGGAGTTACTATGGGAATAGTCTGTTTCTGTTACCCTTCTCAAGGCTGCACAGAGTGTTCCCTCAGCTTCACACTTAACCTACTCCTTGTGCTAACATTGTGTTGATGTTTTTAATCACCTGAAATATATTTGTTTTAATGACCCATATCCTGATGTCAACCTGGCCACAAAATAAGCAAGTTCATAAAAAACTGCTGGGAAATAGAAGGTACGAGTTCAAAGACAGGAATTTCTGTTTTGCCTGGTTTAAGGCCGTGCTGGCAGGCATCCAGGGAGCAATGGTTGCATCTTGTTTACACAAAGCTGAGCAGACAACCCCCTCCTGCCATACGCATTTGAAAGCCTGCTATCAAGTGGGCTACCTGCCTGGGGAAACGAGCAAGGCAGGCAGAGACCCGTTGTCTGGAAAGGTCATTTTTCCCATAGTCAGGAGGACAGCTAAAAACTGCCCCTCCTCCTCATGTTTTGTATTCAGTTTGAATCAAGATTGCACTCTTGAAAGTGCCAGATCCACTCCCAGAACTTGTAAACACTCATATTTCCTTTTAAATATTTACAATGGAACAGAAAACAGCACAAGTTTTGGTGACTTTGCCCCAAAAGTGTGTACAACCACTGTGCAGTTACAACATTCGTGCAGTCTTTGACTTGCCTCACTCCCAGTCAGGACATAGCTCTGTGCAGCACTTTCTGCAAAGAGCTGGGCTAAACCATTCCCTTACTTTACACAGATCACTAGATAGGGCCTCTCCGATAAAGTACAATATGTGTTGTGTCCTTGCAGAGATACGGGCTGTTTACCTAAGCTTGCTAAAACAGGATTTGATCTGCAGCGTGTTGAGCAAATACATCACTGTCTCTAAAAAAAAGGGTAAAAGGAAATCTGAGGTAATGTATCAGTCAGCCAACCTTTAATCCCTTGAAAACTCTTGCACAAACAAATGTGAAACAAGAAGACAGGTTGATTAAAAAAAGGCAACAAGTTATGTCAAAGCAGTGTACTTACTTTCTTGGACGGGGCAAGCGGTCCAGTGGCAGAAGGGGAAGCCACAGAGGTTTCTTCCCCTCACTTGGTAAGGCCCATTCCCACAGGACATTCTCGTAAGGAACTATTGCCCAGAGTGTAGCTACCAGCAACTCGTTGAAAAAAATTCCTCTGCAAATGTAGCCACCACTGGAACATTTCTTATCAAACCCAAAGGGTATTGCAAGTGGGATCATATCATTAAGGGTGAGTCTAGAAGTCATATCTTAACACAATGACTGGGATGAGAACAGAGAAAGTTTGCTTACGAAATTTGCAAAGCAATTGCAGGTGCTTTGGAGGACAGGATCAGAACTCAAAGTTGTCTTGACAAATTGAAAAGCAGGTCAAAAAGCAAAGAAACAGGACCCTAAAGAGACTATCTTATCTACCCTCTGACCCACAGGATCAGTTCTGTCAATACAATTGCTTCCAGTTGTTTGTCAAACTTATTCTTAAAATCCTCTAGTGGTAAAATGATTCCACATGCTCCCTATGTGTTTGGATTTTTTTTTCCCCAAGGCTTAATCACATTTACCGCTAGAAAAGCTTTTCCAAAAAACAAACCATATCTCCCTTAATGTAATTAGAGTCTCTTTTTGTCTTGTCCACTGTGGACATAGACGACATACCATTTTCTTTTCTTTTTGCAGCAGCCTTTTAAGGTCTCACACATTTATGTCCCACTCTCCTTCCTTCAGTTGTTTTTAAACTGAAAGAATCAGGGTTGTTTTAATCTTTCCCTAAGAACTGTATTTCTTAGATCTCTGTCCACTTTCACTGCATCCCTCCCAACGCTCTCCAATCAGCTCATGTCTCCCCTGAAATGTAGCATCCAAAGCTGGACCCAGCTCTCCAGTCAAGGTCTTACTAATGCCAAGTAGGGCAGATACATTACTACACTTTTTCAAATAATGGTCCTTATTTCACACTCTCATATAATATTTACCTTCTCAACCACAGTAAAGCATCGTTGATTAGCACTCGCTTTGTGATTCCCTCTACCAGCCTCAATTCCTTCGCTGCAGAACAGCTTCCTTGGTGCATGTGGTCAAACTAAACGATCTCTTGTAATCAAACTAAAAGTTGAGGGCTCTAAAGTCAGATGTCCACATCTCCATTTTTCCAGGGGAAGGCCAAATGACACAGGTAGTTATAAGCCTGGTTGGTGGTATAGTTGTGATGTTGTACAGGATTGGCAAATACTGTTGCTTTTTGGGTACCAGTAGGCAGAAAGAGTTTGCTGTTTTACACAAGTGGATTCATCATTGCGACGTGGAGTCGATTTGCCAAAACAAAGACAGTGCAAAAACACCAAGATGCACACTCCTAGCACCTTCCTTGTGTGTGACATTTCCTTCAAGCACCTGCGTAAACCTGACTAATCCTGATCTTTTTTGAATCAAAGTGACACCCTGCTTACCAAGGAACTTGATTCAATCAGTACATGTTGTCTCACTGCAGTCAACAACCTTTCGCCTCCGGTCTTTCAGGAAGACCTTTGTACAGCTAGTGGCTCCTTTGATCCCAAAGCTCTCAGCTTTGGCAAAACGGTTACAGCACCCGGGTCAAGTAAGGTAATCTCAATCTTTAGATCTATTACCTTGCTGGTGTTTCAAAGAGCATTGTTTGGGAGGCTCCTTATTAGGCGTTACACTGCACTGGCTGAGAGATTTCTTCCCTTTGCCCAGGCCTCAAGCATGCAGGAGAATGCACAAGATTATTTTTTCCCCTTTGTTTTGTCTTCCTTTCCTGTACTTCCATTCCTTTTTTTTTCCCCCTCTATTCTTCTCTTTCACTCTTTCTTCCTCTCTCTCTCTCTCTCTTCCTTCCTATACATGCGCACACCCTGCCCATATCCACCATATATCTTACCAGCTACAGCTAATAATAATAAACCCAGTACATTAAAGACTCAATTATTCAGACTTATGTTCCATGAGCCACAGCAAGCAAGCATCCGATTTTCCATTTTCAGTGATGTCAAAAAGTCAATGCTTTAAAAGCCCACAGGCGTCCTTGGCAATACTATAATCCCATTACAGATGGGATTTCTATTCAATTAGAAATAAACAAGCACGCAAAATAGCACAACACCCCCACCCCTACCCCCCAAGTTACGCTGTCACCTACCACTATTCCTGCTTAAACTCTATATACATTATTAAAGACACTTTGCAAATGCAACCACACAAGACTCCAATCCTATACTTATCTATAGAAGGGTGGTGTATATAAACATAAGCTTTTCCACATTGTCCTGTTGTTATGGTCCAACCTTTTACATGTAGAAGAGCAATTCAGGTGCTGTCAGCTCGAGGTGACTAATAATTTGTCAGCGAGAGCACTGAAGAGAGTGCTAATAGTGCAAGAGAGGGAAGGTTGGAATAAGGTCAGCCTTCTTGTAATCCACGGTTGAGCTTCACTGGACTGACATCTCTACGACACGCTACGTCACCAATGACTTAGGAGATGGAAAATCATGCTTAAGCATCCATATGAATTTGAACTCTCTCCAGTTGCCAAAGTGGAGAAAAAATACGCAATGTAAACCACAGAAAGAGCTTCTGAAGGTTCTTCAGCTGAAAGCTTTCCAACAGAAAAGCAGGCTTCCAGTCATTTCAAAATACATTAAGTTTTGCATCAAATAAGATTTTAGCAAAAACTGAAGATATTCAGGTTTCTATTTAAATATTTTCTTGCCCTCAAATATAATGAAAATGTCGGTTTGCCACTTCTTCACCTCCCTCCCTTTTCCCAAAAAACCCTTTTCCAAGTGTCTTTTCAAATCTGTGAAAGTAATGATGTCAAAAGGAAAACATGCAAAGGAAAACATGTAAGACACCTAAACATCACCTTGCGAGCCTCATCCAAAAAAAAAAAAAAAGTAGAGGGAAGGCAAAGAAGAATGCAAGAATAATAATTTTTAAAAATTGAATTTACAAATGTAAGAACATCCAATTCACTTTCAAACAGTTGTTTTATCATAAAAATTCACACAGGAGAGTAAAAGCTTCCACCAGGAATTCTTCATTCGTACTTCTGCAGAAGAAAATTGATTTTTCAGGGACCCTTAGCCACAAACTGCAACGCCCAAGAAGAGAGTACATATAATAAAACCTGTTATATCCTCTCATCTTACTCCATCAGACATAAGAAAAGTTCAAATTTTTTTCTTGAAAGCTTCCAAATCATGCATCACTGCTATTGCTAGTGTTCGATTATGCAATCTTAAATCAACAGGAAACAACCAGAAGCACTATTAGTTTTCTTTATCTTTCTTTCTATTATAAGAAACCATGCAATAAATACAGCCTATAGAAATCGATCCAGGAGAGTGATCCAATTCTACTATTTCACTTGAAGAAAGTTAGGGGCATTGGCTCACATAGGATCTGTTGAAGAAAACTAAGGGAGAGTTGGGAGAGCCGTCTGAAAGCGCAAATCTAGAAGTAGTTTTATAGCAACACCCTCTCCAAATCTTTCACTTCTACTTAAGTCTTTAGACAGCGGATCCTGTTTTCACCTATTTTATGATACTGTTTTGGAACAGATCTTTTTTTCCAATGAAAAATAAGAACAGAAGCTGATCTTAGTCTAGGAAGTCATTTTAAAAAAAAAAAAGTCTAGGAAAGGTTAAAAACAATCAAACAAGCAAAAACTATGAGATGATCTTAAAATACAGATCAGCAAGACCTTGCCAGTGGGATTTTAAGTGGTGAAATGCTTACAGAATCTCCACTGCATCAATGGCAACATTTATATCAGCTTTTGGTATTTCTACTAACTTCCCATTAACCAAACAGGTGAGCTGATGTTAGCAACAATGCAACTTTTTCCAAATACACCCTTTTGAGTATGAAAGTCAACCTGCTGACCAGGATTTGCAAATATATATATATGTATATATAAAAACTAAAAAAGTAGTCTTAGCAGGACCCTTATTACTGAGGTAAAGATTAAGCTACAACAGAAAGATTTTCTTCCCCAGCTTTTTGGTATTGTTTATTTCAGTTAGATCCTAAAATACTGTCAACATGTCAAAAGACAAATATTTTTGGTAGGCATTTTAATCGTTCAAGACTATACTCAAACAACAAAACTGATATTCTGCTAAGTGCATCTAAATTCCCATGAGGACACAGTCCTTGTTCATAGTAAATACAAGACACCTTCCTCTGTGCTAGAAGTAAACTACTTAAGACATGATTAAGAGTATCCACATAGTAAATTATTTGACTTACTTCAGAGTAACTTTCCCACCTGGGCAAGTCCCAGGTTTCACTATGTTTACTCTTCTTCATGTGGGTAGTTTCAGTGGGGTTTAAAAAGATAACTGGTATCTCTTTTGCTAGAGATATCTTTTTTTGCTAGACTCCTTTTGATTTTGCTAGCGCAATTTTCCCCTTGAACATGATGAACCCATTTTCTAAGCATGGCAGTTACTACTTTCCTTATCTGTGTTGCCTTGGAAACACAGGCAAAGATTAATTTTCTTAACCAGGCCATTGATTTCCTCTCCCTTATATACTTATACTGTATTACAGCTGCAGGAGTTATGCTCCAATGAAACTGAAATCTCGCTTTAATGTCATCAAAACAGTTGGTATCAGTAGGTGCTACTGATACAATTCTTCCATTCCTATGCTTCATCCATGCTTGAAATACTGGCACAGACAAAAGACCAATATGCACATCCAAATCTTCAGAAATTTTGGGGGAAGAATGCAGTTGGCAATTTTCAACTGCTTGATCCAGCAAGCACTTTTTTTCATTTGCTATTTTACTTGCCTTTTGCACTGTCTTTTCCTTCCTGTTAATAACCTTATGAACATGAATAGTTGGAAAACCCAACATTTAGTCTTAAACTCCACAGATTTTCACGCTGGCTTGACTCTGAATTGGACACTGAATCTGACCCAGCACGTGAAAGCAATTTGTGGATGACACTGACTATATTTGTATTTGCAGCAGAAAGAGTGAAAGACCTGGAAAATGCCAATATTTCTAGTTTCTCAAGTAGTTGCAAACAAAAGCTTCCTCTACGTTACCAGTCTAGTAAGTATGACTGAGCAACAGCTTAAGACTCCTTCTAAAATGCCGCATTTCAGAAACCATGATATCTATTGTCTGACTTCTGTCAATTTGCCTAAAAAGGATTTGCAGGTTGTCTGTTCAGTGCAGAAGGCTACAGAGAAAAAACTCTGTGAATAAGATGGGCATCTACACCAGGTCCCCATAAAACAGGACAAACAAGATCAGAATTTGTACCTCATCAGCCCTAGGGTGCCCAACGCCATTTAAGTCAGTAGAGTTAACTGAAAATTTGCACTGAAGCTGAATTTGTCCCAAAGATCACATCTTTAGTTTCACGGCTAGTATTAGGACTTGTAACAATGAATGACCAAATCCATTTATTATATGTTCACATTAAAAACTGAGGACTAAAAAGGAAAAAAAGGCACTAGGAAAAATCACTGAGATTTAGCCCCTATAGGGCTACAGAATGCACGGGGTACACAGAAACAAACAAAAAAAGCTTTGCTATTGATTTAGGGAGAATAATGTATAGATGAACATTTACATCAAGACATGTATGAAATCTATGTCTGATGAGGGGCACCTGGAAGAACTAAGAGAAGCAAGGTAAACAAACATAAACACCACTGCAAATCTAGTCCTATAATCTTGTAAAATGCAGGCTTTAAGCACATCAATGGAGCTCAAGAGGTTCAAAGTCAGTGAGCTATTTTTAACCATTCAACATTAAACAGTAAGAGACATTATTCCAAGTAAAGGTTTATCTATGTTGACCATTTCCAATGTAACAACTGATAATCCAGTGCAAAATAACAGTGATGTAGATACCTATGTGTTCGCATCTTGCGCTTCCGTCTTATATCTTAAAAGCATTTAAGCAGAGACTCTAAGTGAAGCAAGGCAACTGGGAAATTGCTTAACCTGTCACTAGGAAATACTGTAGTCTAGATTTATAAATAAATAAAAAATTAAAAACCAATGTGAGGTTATTAAATGGAATTAGATGATTCTGTAATTTTTAAAACATATATAAAATCCTTATATTAGTGTGATATTCATTTAATTGTAATTGGTGTTTAACTGTAATGGCACACAGAGTAAAAGTGCTGCATTTCAGGCAAATAGGACTTTAATCATCCAAACAAGTTTTTTATGAATGGTATTAGGTACTTTGTGAAACAATCTTACTACAGGATGATGCTCATACGCTGAACACAGCACATTAGTGTACATGCCCTGCTCTTCCACCATCTCCCAATATAGTTACTGACATGACGCTATCTCCAAGCCCTACAATGCCCCAGGAAATACAGACACAGAAGATACCAGTGCATTTTTATTGATTCAGAGACAGCAGTAGCAAACCAGCATTGACAGCTGGAGATGAATGTAACCTACGTGTGGCAAGGGACACATCGGAAAAATAAGAGAAGTGGGGCAACAAAAAGCCAATCTCAATTAGCTTTTATTGACCCTGTTGCATAAACAGACCAGATAGTAACATTAGAGTAGAGCTCTAGATGCATTTTTTCCTTTGTTTGTTTTCCAAAATGTCCAAGGGAGCAGAGGTACCAAGAATATTACATCCTAGCTACATGTGCAGCGCAGCACAGAGCCAACCTTAACACACTTAGAACACAGAACAAGCCTAGAGAGTAGCTGAATAATAGTCTGTGCACAGGGTTGAGCAACTTCTGGGGAAAAAACAACAAATACATACTCAAAAATTAATCTCAGGAGAAGAGCTTTCATCAGCTTCCACAATATTTTCAAATGCAAAATCTATTTTTACCATGTGTTCCCTTACTACGCTTACCAAAGCTGGAGTCCATCACCAATTTTGCTGTCAATAAAAATGGCATTTCTAAGCAGTTCTGTATGGTATAAGAGGTATTTCCTTCAAGAGGAGACTAGCAAAAAAAGCTTTAAAGAAGTACTGAGTTTACAAATGGGTATTTGGATAAGAAAAGGCTAACACTCCCAAGTAAAAATGGCACAACAGAAGATGCAAACACAGATTAAGATGCTAGAGTCATCACTGAGGAACAAGTTTTATGACCAGTGCAGAGAGACTATCAATTAATTTAGTCACCAAGAGAATGCTCATTGATCAAAAATCATGCCAAACTGTCATTAAGACGCTCATATGGCCAGGTATTAGCGAAAAGCCAAGACCAGAAGTGGTGATGATATTTACTGTTCTAGATAGTGACTATAATAGATATTAAAAAAAAAAAAAAATCTTAACATGCAGTCCAGCAAGTGGAGTTTGGAAGAGTCACTGCCACTACCTCACAGACTAAGGGGAACAACTCCCGACTAGCAGTAGCCAGCACGTTGCTCAAAGTAGGTGAGATGTTTGAAAACAGGCACTGAAAGAGTTACATACAACAGTGCTGTGCATTATCCCCTGCTGGTAAGGAAATTAGCAGGAACACATCAGTTGCCATACAATTTATTTGATCAACCGTGCAGGCAAACTAGTTTACACCTAATGTAAACATGGAAGAGATGCTCACCAGGCAGCTGCAGCAGGGAGCGGGGAGCACAAAGGCTCGGTTTTGCTTTTCTGAAGAGCAACAAAGTTTTTAATCTAAGCAGAAATTTGAACTGCAACAAACTTGTTGAACCTGATACATAAATTACTCTTGGTTTCTGTGGACTTGGGTATATGCCGTCTTCATTTGTTAGAGACACAAAAGGTCTCAGACAAGAGAAGTGAGCCGCACTTTTCACCTTGTCCAGGAGTTCTTTGGGGAAGCTCAATATTGCCATTTTTTTAAAGCATTCTTTTCATGACTTTCCCTTCATATTTCCCAGGGGTTTTGCCCTCCTGGTGGGAGATGCATTTCTACCGACGTCCATTCTGACTCACCCATCCGTGAGTCTTACAGCACTGGCCACGTTTCACCACAAGCACAAAGCGTAAGGTATGATACGTCAAGTGTTCTACAGCCTTTCGTCATGAAGAAACAGCATGGGATGAAGCATTTCTAATGCATATATTAAAGGGCACCTCTTTTTCCAACCTTGCAAGGACTACTACCGCTACTTTGAAGCGGGGTTTTAAAGCAAACATTCAGAGATAGTTTTTAGCCACATGACTATGGGAAATAAACACGGTATTTAACCATTTAACCACACTGCAATAATCTTAGAAAGAAAGAAAAAAAAAGCTATAAATATTTTCTCTGCTGCAAGCCTGTTGGTTAAAAAAACAACACAGTATCTTACTGCTGAGAAATGAAGTTGTCTTCATGCTCCAATTCATCTTTTTATTCCAACTGTTTTTCTTCAGACTGGAAGAGCTGTTTATCCCTTCCACTGTTCTGAGGTGTGTTAAACATGCCAACTCGCCTTTCTTTGTAGCTACTGCATCTGCTGCCACTGTCAGAACTTTGCCTCAAACAAAAGCTGGCAAATTCTATTTCCTTAATCGTCTTACTGACATACTTGAAGCATAAAGCATCAATTTCTTGGCAATATTAGCATTTTCAAGAAATTACAGTAATGATTATTTGGAAATCAAATATAGAATCACACTATCTAGAAAGCAATCCTTGAGCCCGATTCTGATATTGTACTAATAAAACTTACCCTGGTAATAGCTCTTTAATGCTACTGACTGTCAGAGAACTGTAAATGACTCACACAAAGCACAAGATCGGAATCAGGAATTTAAATCAATGTCATGACCAGCTATCAGAATATCACTTGTATATAACAGGTAGGCAATGTTTCAGCTCTTCAAAGTGCTTGACATACACATTAGATAACACACGCAATAATCCTGTAAAGGGTAAGGAGCATTACTTACCATATATTACAAATGTGGAAAACAAATGCAGCAGTAAGAACTAAAGTTTACCCACACTGAAGCACCACAGACAAGTTGTGGTTCAGTCCCATCCTGTACAAACCATTTTAACTATGCCCTCAACTGACAATTTCATACAAGTTTAGGCCAGCAGTAGGATGAAAACTCACCAAATTTCTAGGGTTTGGTCCTATTCTCAGGTCACTAAACCACGTAATTACTGCCACTGAATCTCTGGTGCTGATTCTTGTACACAAAGAAAGGTAAGACCTCAAAAAGCAAAAATGGAAGGGAGAAAGGAATCCAGTATTTGATATTTGTGATCATTTAATACTGGAAGATACAGCTCTTCCAAATAAGGGCAATTAAAGAAACTGAAAAGATTCAGAAACAGAATGGTGAAATTAGGAAGCCTTCCTGCCCGCAGTGCTAATGAGCTTGCCAAACAACTTTTCAACAGACCAAAACCAGCTAATTCCTCATCTGTGCTGACAGGAGCAAGCTCTGTGCATGCAAGCTCAAGCAGCCAACACAACAAGAAGCATGAGATTCTTTGCTTGGTATACCCCCTTTTTTTTTCTTTCAGCAAGCAGCTGTAGGGTAAAAAGGCCGTTAGCATTCATATCCTAGGATCATGCCTTGCCCCCAGCATGGCTTCTCTTTCTGTGTCGCTGCACCTTTCGGGACTTGAGAAGAATTCCCCCGCAACTTCCATCTTTGCTGAAATCCCCAAGAGAAGGACCGTTCCTCCATCTTGCAACTCCCCCTGCACCAGCTGCCATCACTGCTCACAGCTTTTGCCCCTGCAAGCCTTCCCCTCAGATTAGGTTTATCTTACGGCACCTTCTCACTGGCCCAGCATGTTCCTGCACTCATGATATCTCCTCCATATGCCTCAAATAGCAACTGTGCACTGATCCCTTCTTAGGGACTTTCTCCAAATTTTTTGAAGGCTTCCCTACCTGCAGCACACATGAGTATCTACTGCCGCTTTGATGTCTTACAAAGTGACTGACAGCCCTTGCTTGCTTTTGCTGTGAGTCACGAGATCGGCATTATAACCTCCCATCAAGCTGTGGCATTCTCCTTTTGTAATAATTCATCCTACCATTTCCTCAGCTGCATCAAAATTCTTGCCCATCAAACTTTAGAGTTTTTTGTATTTTCTTTAACTCTGTTTCTGGAATGAAAAAAGGCTACTCAAGAAAGGACCTCAAATCCTATGCCGTGTGGCAATCCTATGCCAGCATTCAGCGTATAACTCAAGCAGGTACACTGGCCAACAGACAACATCAAAACAGAAGCTGCTGTGTATTTTTCCTTTAATTTTCTTCTATTCTGTAGTCCCAAAGAATTTTATGGGGTGCCTGTGGCTACAAATGTTGGAAGTAATTAGAACCCAACTCTACAACTCGAAAAAGTTGTTACTTTTCTGGTCTCAAGCAAAGATGTAAAAATGAACATGCTAAAAAATCAAAGCAACATGGTCCTAAAAATAAGCATGCAAAAAAATCGGGTTCCTCACAAGTACTGTTGTTTGTAATTAGGCTGTATGTTGTCATTGTGCATCCACTTACACTTGTGGAAAAGTTTTCCTAGCTACACCACCTGCACAAATTTCAGAAAGATCTCATCTGAACAACCAATATAAGAGCCGGATCATGGAAGAACTTTGTGGAACTTACACAGATTCTTACAGTATTTTCCTTTTTTAGTATGCATTTCGGAGAAGGTTGCCTTAAGATTTTTTCATATATTTTTACATTCATTGTAGCAAGACATCAAATTAACATGTGCATAAGTCTTTGCATTATTACAGCCTAACAGAAAGTGATACTTACTGCCACACGTTTTCTGGTGTGTGTATCTGCTATAGAATTAAACGGATTCATTAAAGAGTCCATTTAAAAGCGCATCACTTTCCATGAAACTCTTTAACTGCTTTGATTATCACAGAAGTTGCAATTGTTTCATCCTTATTAAATTCTTGAGAACTTGTTCATGAGCGTATTTTAATAGAGGCTGACAAACTGTGAAGATTTCAAAGACATTCTAAGCATTAGATTATTTACATCCTTAAGAACACTGTGCTCCAGACAGTGAAATTAATTTGAGCCGGCTTGCTCTAAATTTTTTTCCAGCTTCTCAAGACATTTTGCTACTGGGCTTAACAATATCAAGCTGGTAAAGAACAAAGTACTACAAGATTTGTAGAACAACCTGTAAATTGCATATAGAATAAAAGTTCAGGGAATTAGATCCATTTGAAATAAAGGAATTATAATGCAAAGAATAAAGTGAAAAAACCTGCCAAAAATAGCGATGTTCTTACCAGACAGTAAGTCCAGATATGTCATTGGTTTTTTTCTCTCTAAAATGTCTTTGTAAAATATTATTTGACTACTTTTGCCAGCTATAGGTAGGGCTGGGAAGAATCTAAGTAGGTACACTCTTATACTCAAAATTGGATCAACTTCACCTAGCACTTGATATTGAAAGTCTGCAGAGGCATGCCATAATATCAAATAAATACATTTTAAAATTGTCCCTCTCTCACTAAGAAGAGCATACCAGAGCTCTTTTACAGTGAGAGCTTCACCTGGAGCAGCAGCAGCAGCCCTGGAGCCATCATGTCCACTGACTTCCTTCAGGCACTCCGTATGGGCACCCAGCTATTCAAGCTGCAAGAAACTCCTCACCATCAGCTCATCCCTTGCCTTTCACATAAGCAAGACACAACAGATCAATAGTGGCAAGGGCTCCTCTTCCCTTAAGCGGCAAGGACTGAGGGACTGCGCACATTCCTGCTGAGTGCAAGGATCAACAGGGTCTTATTTGGTGTGATTTCTGGGAGAGGCAGGTATTCTTGACTCCCAGGTGCTGCTGAGGTTGTAACTACATTCCTCACTCTTCAGCTGCTGCCTGGCTTCCTAATAGGAATGACAGACCTTTGTTTCAAGACCTCTGTGGTAGAGACATGGCAGTTTCCCAGAAAATCTGCTGCAACCTCATTTTTTCTTGATGTTATGTATTATAGATTTCATGGACATGGAAAACAGAGTAGTACCTTTGCCTTTACAGCAGCTTTTTAGTCCTTGAAAACTTATATTCTTCTTCGGTCTCCTTTTCCTTAAGCAACACAATCATCAGGCTTTCAGGTTGCCTTATACACCTTATTTTCCATATCCCTGATAACTCTCATCACTCGCCTCTGGACTGTTTGCATCGGTCTACCTCATTCTCGACATGCGTATTTCAAACACCGAAAACTGAACATCTCTTTTGACTTAAAGCCTTGCCAAAGGCAAAAGCTTCTTCCCTGAGACCACTAAGCAAGTTTTTGCTAGGGGAAAAAGAGACCCAGATCTTGGGAGTTAGACTGAAGGAAAAGGAAGTTATGATCAATCCTGTAATGACTAGAATGACAAAAAAAGAAATGCTAATATTGCTTTTCAGTTTCAGATTTCTATGATTAATCATAAGCGTATGAACATATTTTCAATAACTTGAAGGTATCTATCTCATTAATTATCCATTACAAAGCATGTGTAATTGCAGATGGCATAGCTCTGTTTCACATATTCTGTGTTACACAGCGATGATTATGGTGACCCCAAACTGCCACAACGAGATATTTAATACTCATTTCAGGCCAAATGTAAAAAAGATATTAAGATGCCTAAAGGTGCAGATTGAAATCACTCTGACTATTAAAGCTAATTAAATTCAGCATGCATATACAAGTACGATCTTGTAAATAGCTATAATGAAAAATATTATTCATTAGTTTTGGAATTATTAAATCAACATTTTGAACAGCTACAGGAAAATGGACACAGCAAGAACTAGGCTTTAGATGAAGACTTTCATAAAATCGTCAACTCAGTGGTTGGCAGCTGTCAAAAAGGATAGCCAAGTCTCAGGAGTTACTATGAAAGCAACAGAGCACGAAACAGAAAAAAGCATTATGCCATTACATACATCCATGGTTCTTTCACACCGAGTACTCTGTGAAGCTTTGGTCAAACGTAAAATGTTAAAAATGGAAAAGGTTCATAAGAGAGCAATGAGGATGATTAAATGTATGAAACAACTTCCATATGAGGAAAAGACTTGACTTAAAGGAGATATTTTAGATGTTTATGTACTCTTGAATAGCCTGGAGGAGGTGAATAAGAAGCAACTATTATCTCATGTGCTGGTTCTTGCGCTGGAAGAGAAAGTAAAGCTAGCGCAAGTCAGGTTCAGAACAAACCAAGGTTGTTGGTTCTTTCCAAAGCACTTGTTCAAATGTCTTTCAAACTAATGTAAATTTTGTGCATCTACAGCATCCTTTGGTGAAGAGCTGTACAGGTCTATCACAAGCTGTGTAACTGTCTCCTTTGTGTTTTGGCTGTGGAATGCTACTCAATCAAACCTCACATGGATGTCCTTCTATACCTTTGTTGTCCTTTCCATTTGTTGCCTTTTTCATTTTTAATAAGCAAAAAGCTTACATGAGATCGCAAGGCAACTGGACAAATGCTTAGGAAAGAGCTGCAGTCGGGATAACAAAATTGACAAATCCCATCAGTCTTGCCTGAAAATGGGGGGGGGGGGGAGAGTACATGGGGACAGGCAGGAGGAAGAGAGGGAGAGGGAAAGGTATGATATATACTTACCCTATTCTTACTTTTTTCTTGTCATCCATCCACTTCTGTCCAATATTGCAGTCAAAGTAGTGGGCCATGCAATACCTTGGTCTGAATCACCACGTTTGTGCTCATGATGCCTAAAATCAGAGTGAAATTTTAAAAAATAATAATTTAATGCACTTTTACCCAAAAAACTATACATCATTTACTGTTCTGTCTTGAGCTGATATTCTTGGAGCACCGTGCTTAGTGGTAGCTAGTAATTAATAATTAGTAATTGGTAAACAATTACTGATAGCATTGGGACTCTTGCTGTACAGTTTATGATTTATCAAGATGTTTTGTGAAGATGCATTCTCATGACTCAGTTTTCCAGGATAATTTTTTCCTTCAGGACTCCTGTAAGTTTGCCGTGATGACTCATTCCTGTTATTTATTCTTCATGCTACGGGCACAGCTGTTTTGTGAGAACAGTTGACCAGACTGATGGATTATCATCAAGATCAAAGCAAAAGGGGATGGACAGCTTCAACCTTTCACACAGTTTTAATGTTATTAGACAAACTGCCCATAAACTGATCTAAAAGACACAAACCAAGTCACTCCAGATTTTGGGGGATGTCCAATATTCTGACAGACAGACGTTGTTAAGAGACATCTTACTCCCTGTCTCTGATAAGGCAAAGGCCAGAGATGTGTGACTTTGTGTTGTAAAAAAGCTGATAAGCACACACAGATGCTTCCTGCTTGATATTGCCAAGGATCGAAAGAGCCCTCAGTATCAGCAGTAAGACCTGACATTGGCAAACAAACTCTTTTATCTTTGCTGATATTTTGATTCCTTTGATCCTCTTATTTCAAATCTGGATCCAGAAATTCCCAATTTATCTTTATTTTAGGCTCCACTGAGAGAAAACAATCTTTTAAGATCCATGAAACTTCTGAGCAGTGATGAAATGATATATTCTGAAAACATTTTTTCAAATCCAGCAGCATTCAGAGGGCAAGGTTGAGCTCAAGCACAGGACTACTCTCCATGCCAGCATTTTTAAGGGAAATTTGGTTCCCTGTTATAGCAATATAGGCTCAAAACATGTTTTTTATTGCCTCTAGCAATAAACAGGTTCATTGCAAGTACCAGACAAGCCTTACAGATCTTAGGACTCTCCTGTTCAGATTTACTCTGCCATTTTCACTTCAAGAATTTCCACATTCAAAAGAGGAGTGTGAACCAATGCTTCAGTGTTTTTCTATCAGGAAATCAAACACTTTTGCTCAGTTCTTATATTTGTAAAGCCATTTGCTACATTAGCTTACATGCCAGTGTGCTGCATTTATAAATTCCTTTGCATGGCAATATTTGGGGAGCAGCAGGATGAAGACTTTCCATAGACAAACAAGCTCTCTCTAATCAGGAAGCTAGTAAAACCTTGCCATGAAACAACAACATAAGCTGCATAAACACTTTTACATTTCAAGACTGTGAAAAACAAACAAAAGAATTTCTAGATTTAAAAAGGGAACAACTAGCAGATCAAAGCGGATGAAAAATATATTTACTGAATGCCCTTTGGAAACTTCCTTCCTGTGAGACTGCATGCGGAGTCACCACCAATCATTCACAGTGAGCCAATTGCCATTATATACAAGTCAATGGTGGCAGCATGCACCTCATAAAATAGAGGCTGTAAATGAAATTCTTACAAGATTTCATCAGATTCCTTTATTTATAAGGAGACTGAAACAAGTGAACCAAACTTAAACCCATCAGAAGCAAGACTTATTTCTAGTATAAACATCAGTGAGTGACATCGCAGAGGAGAGACTTCACCGCAAATCCAATTTACATTGTCTGATCTTCTCCAGAGACAAACACTATTAATTCCTGGAGAGGTAACCTCAAAGCAGTTTACGAGGCTGATCACCTTGTCTTAGTAGGCCAGCCCATCTTTACTAGCCCCAAGAGTTGTGATACTAACCTCATCTGTAAATTTGGGTCACTTGTATTTTGTCTTTGTGATTACACACACTTCATTTATTCCGCTTCACGGAAAAGCAAAGTGTGCACGGAGACAAACAGCACCTCTCTCAAAGGAAGGAATTAGGAAAGGGCTGCTGAGAACAGTGGAGGAAGAGAGATTTACCTGTAAAGATCATTCAGTAATGAGGCAATAGAATAATGTAGTCTGGCAACAGAACAGACATTAGCAGGAAAATAGGCTCTATGGTATAATATTTTTTCACAGAATGCATGATTTTTTACATAGTCTTTCTGTGCAAGTGTTGTGCATTATTATAGTAAATTTAAAAGCTTAAAATCTGATTTTTTTCTGAGCTGCAAACACAATATTTTGCCACACTATTTATTTAAACTACTGTAATCAAAACTGTTGCTTGCTGTGGCCAGACGCTTAGGAAACACAGCAGTTCCCAAAAGTCTGCAGAAAGGTTTATTTTTTCCTTTGACTACTCAGACAGTATTTCCTTTTAGCCCTGTCATACTGCTCTTTCCACCAGATGGTTTGCTGGTTCCTATTCTAGCTAAGAAGGATTTAACCAGCTTGAATTAATCCTTACAGTTGTCATCAACTAAGTGTTAATGCTCTGACACTGATCTAATCCTTTGGGATTTCTTTCCTTTCTGCCCCCACCATGCCTTTTGGAAGGGGAGGGAGGAGAATACTTGTGGTGTTGAGCTGACAGAGAACAATGCTATGCTGTGCTCCATTTCAGCAACAAGGTTACGGGTATCCACCAGGCACTGTCTGGATAATCTATCCAGGTACATTCATATGGTAGATATGAATGACTGGGAAAGAGCTTTTCTTATCATAGGAAAACTCACTAATTTAAGTGATTAGAAGTGAAGCAGAAGCCAATACACATGTGAAATTTGGTTTGTCACTTTTTAGTTTACTCAGGCTATTTTGTGTCTTTCATATTGTCCAATTTTTTAAATTTTCCTCTTTTGATATATTCCCTTTTCAACTTTCAAAACTAGAATCTCTTTTAAAATAGCTTTAACTCTGTTTTCTTTCCTTCTAGAGTCCGTTTCCTATTACACTGCTGAGATTATGAATCCAATGTACCTGCATGCCCTCTGTGTGCATTAAGAACAACTCTTGGAATTTGGGTCATTAGCGTATCGCTAATCTCTGGAAACTAATTATAAAGCGCATGCCAAATTTACACTGACCTTTTCACCATGTGACTTAGAATCCAACTAAACAACTGACAGGCTCTTACTTTTCGCTTCCCACTGTCCCTCGGGGAAGGCAGGATTACTGGGTGTTCCCAGTAACTACAGGTATCATCTGGCAAGCATTTAATATTCTGTAAGAGATGGTAACGTTTGTCACTTGTTTATCAAGAGAAGCTAATATTCAGGGGAAAAAAAAAAAAATTGGATTAGAAGAAGCCTCTTTGCTACTGATGAAGCCCCTCTGTGGTAAACCTTGCCTCCAGAAAACATTTCAGCTCCTTCTGCAGAGCGCAGCGTTTCTGCTACAGATAGCAATCTGGGAAGCATCTATATATAAGCAGGATGATTATTGAGGGGCAATGTTCCTGCTGCCCTTGCAGGAAAGCTACGCATGACAGAGAAATGATTTGGACTATTATATCAGAAATCGTTTTCTGGAGGAGTGATTTTAAACCACATGGCATCAAATCTGTTTAATTGTGACAAAATCTTTTCAGCAAAAATGGGCAGTCTGCCACCCCCAGATTTGAAAGCAGTTGTATTTGAATTTTTTTGCAAATGCTTTGATTGATAGGCTTATAATCTTCCCTAGGTAAATTGTCTCAACAGCAACCAGATAACCCTAGACATGCTAGCTTTGGCAAACGAAACATGAAATAACTTAGCAGAATTTAGACTGTGATCTCACATCCGCTGAATTTAATAACCATTCACAAGTATGAAATCAATACTTTCAGATGTTTGCAGGATGAAGTTTTAAAATAAACATTTCCAAGTACTGAATGAGCAATTTCAAAAGAAAATATAAGCCTTCTCTGGTTATGGCTGGGATCCTGAAAGAGTCATTCACATTTCCAATTTTCTCTTTTCTGTCAGTTTTTTTTACTTTTTGCATTAGCATTTTAAGGAGCATAACCAAAGTGTTTTTACAATAGGAGGAGTTTATATTTATTCTACTTTCCTGCAATGCTTTCAAGAAGAAGCAAAGGAATTTTTGCTCAGGTTTTCTAACACTAGTCTTCAAGCAGCAACAGGTCATGCAGGACTTCTGCCCAAAAATGAAGCGGGTGAAAACATGTTGGCATAATGAAAACTTTAGCAAGGCTGCAGCTGGTATGACCAGCTTCCAGTACTAGGGTTTAGGTTATATTTATATTTCTATATGTATATGATTTCCAGACTCCTCTCCTATCCCTCCACAGGTTTATATACATCGTGTATTCCCTCTTTGTTGTATACCCTGCTTTAACTGGACCACTTTTCTTCCCCACTGCAACACCTGGGCTCTGGCCTCTCATTCCTTCCACAAAGGAGAAGACAAACAAACACAACTTTTCAATCCGCTTCTGTGAATTATGGCTCCTAAATTTATATAGCATAGTTAATTTTAAGCATACACTTGAACAGGGATACTAGAAGATAAAAAGGTAATGCAATTACAAATAAAAGCTGCTAGGACAGCTTTTATTATGCATTTTCACATTACACAGAAGTTTGCTGTGCACTTTTAGCTCAGACTGACTTTTTTCCCTCCTGCTGCTCGATTCCAAATAATACCTTATGATGTAAACCTCCTCATTGAACCGGGGTTAGGCTGAGACCAATTTTGGTGAGCTTTGGATCAGGCTGGAACTGTTAAGACTGAACATTTTTAAGTCTGAAATCCCTTTTTCCTCCCTCATGTAATAGAAAGTTTGCTTAAAGTCAGGAATTGGGTCTCCCATCTCAGTTTTTGCATTCAAGGGCCTTTTGTTAGTGAGCAGAAGCTCAGGCAGGGTTTGCAAGGGTCTTGGCTCAGCAAAGCATGGCTGCATGACTGATTTTCAATGTCAAAGTAGGCCCAGTTTAAGCGAAATTATTATTCACACTGTTATGGGTGCGTCTGCGGTGTCTGCATGAGACATACAAATCCATGAGTCACAAACACTGCCCTTCCTCTCATGTTACGGATCCCTTTTCCCTAGAAGTTGAAAGTATAAATTGAAACATTAAAAGGAAAATTGAGGTTTTTCTTTGCCCTCCAATTTTCATCCCCCCTGCTGTAATGCAGACATGAATGGCTGTTGCAGCACTACCTCTCCTCACACACCTGCAGCAAGAAATATGGTTTGACTCAAGCTACGTGAGCTCTCATTAAAAAAGCCCAATGACGATGATTAATTTGCCCAAAATTTAATGACAAGCTGTTCTTTGGTGGGGGGCTGCCAGAAACCCCAGCTCCGGCACGTTCCCCAGCACCGCAGCCCCCATGCAGCAGTTAAACCCACCTCCAGCCCCATACCCGCTGTGGTTTTGCATTTCTATCATCATCCGGTGTCCACTGCACTGCAGATTCGCCCCAAATTTGCCTTGCCTTGGCCACCTGGGCATGCAGCTGTCCCTCCATTACCTACCTTCTTCCCTCAGGCATCTGTGTCTGCCACGGCTGATGAGCTGTCAGGCTTTGGCCCCTGAGCAGCCAAAATGGCTCCAGCCAGGCCGTCCCCTGAGGTGGGGATGGGCTGGGGCTGAGGACAACATGGACGCCACAGGGGCTGTGGGGAACACCCCTGGGCAAAGAGGAGGGATGGCACAGTGATGCAGCCAGTGCTGGGGGAGGAAGAAGCTCTGCCATTTTGCAGACTCTGAAAAGGGCTAAAATGGATGAGGAAAGAAATATCCTAAGCCAGAAAGAACAGGAGTGACTGTTGATCAAAGGCCATTTGGCGCCCTGTGGGGAGCAACCACAGACTGCGGCCTGAAGGAAGATGAAGAGAGACTTTATGTTTTAAAAAGGCACTTTTCTGGTGCCCTTTCTAACCCAAATCTCCTCCCAGTCTGAGGAGGAAAAATCCCTTTGGGAGGCCCCCGCCACCAGCGCCATGAGGGCAGCCGGCATTGCCCCCTTCCCTCAGCAGGGCTGGCCACCTGGGGCAGCGGCCATGGGGAGCCATGGTGCCACGGGGGTTCTACCTGGCATCACGCGATGGAGAACAAGCTCCTCCAGAGAAGGGAAACACGTCCTCGGCGTCAAGGCAGCTAGGCAAAGGATTCACACTCTGGCTAAGTTTAAAAGCACTGGCTCAGACGAAGACGCAGGTCCTTGTGGGAATGTGAGTTCCACAGGAAAGCAGACGCGCTTCAGGCTGTCCTGTCCGCTGAGTTTTAATTAGCAATGTCTTCCTTCCACATTTCCATGCGAGTGATGTGCTGATCAAGTGCTGTCATGGCAGTTCCTGGGAGGGAAGCTCCCTGCACAGCCTCCATACAGACACAGTGGAGCAACTGATGGAGAAGGCTGCTCTGCTCCCCTCGGTCTCTGCGCTATGCCCCCAAACCCTCCCACCACATGTATGTCTCTGTGTGCAGACAGTGTGCCTGCTGCTGACTGATGGGTGCTGACACCAACCTGTCCTAAAACGAGTGTATTTTCCCTCTTATTCCAATGAATGATAGAGTAGATGATGGGACTTGCTCAATGTCAACAGTAGGGACAGCTCTACCTAATCTATAATTAAAAGCATTTCCAGTTCTTAACAGTTGTTCAACAGATATGATTAATTACCTACTACCTCTAGTTTAATCATCCATAATGTCAGTCGCTGTCAACTTACTTTATTCATGTGAATATGCTTATGTAGACATTCGCTGCACCTCCTGCCACTGAATTCCCCCTGTGTCCATTAAGTACTGTAAGCCTATAAATAAAAACTGAACAGCAGCAAATAATCACATTGCAAATAATCACAAGAATTGGTGCTCCATCAAAGTTATTTCATCCAGCGCTGCAGAAAGCCTGGGCCAAACAGCTCAAGTCTTTGTGGCAATAGCTTTGTCTGATAAAATGATGTTGACCTACTGATTGATGTACGGTGATCTAACATTTATGATTTCTCCGAGGCGGCAATGGAAAGAGCATTCCCCTTTAGGAGGATTACACTTTTATGGTAATGCCCTGTCTCCTTAGATTGAGTTCCTAACACTTGTTTCTCTCTGCTGTGCTGCAGAGGTTGAGCAGATTTACCTTGGTTATGTACAGTACATTTACTTGCAAATGCTTTCAAAGTTATGGCCATGATTCTTATCCCCTAAAGACTGTTAATTAAAAAAATCTACTCATTAACATTGCAGCATTATTTTGTATGATGTGTATCTATGATTACCTCTGCTGTTACTCAGGACAACATCTTGTGTAAACCTGTGTCCCACAATTAGTAAGATAGTAACTCCTGGTCAAGAAAGAGAGCCAACAATTATTTTACTCACATTCTTCACTGAATTTAAGCCCTGACATGTACACCTGCTCATGTTAAATACCACTATGGTTATGGTCTTTTATTCAAAGTAAGTATAAATGTATATTTTTTTAACCAAACATGGAGATCTGGCTTGAACATGTAGTAACTAAGATTCTTGGTCTTGTTGTAACCTGTAATGATCACCATACTTTCCAACAGTCTGGTTTAATGTTTGCTTTTATGAATATTTTCCCTTCTGCTCACTAGTTAAAATAGAGAGAGAGTTCACCCGTACTAGTGGATGCATGTTGCTCTACACACTGCCTCATCTTCTATGGCGAGAGGTAAGAAAGGGGACGAAGGAGCACACGTGCAGGATTGTACGGAAAACAAAAAAGCAGACACACAGGGCAAAAGATATACCCTCATGCTGCAGTCTCCTTGCTCAAGCAGCCTCTGACAGAAAGCAGAAGAAAAGACTTCACAGAGCAGTTTCCTTCCCTGCAGGGGGGACAAAGATAAAGCAAAAAGAAGCAGTGGAGCTATTTCTGCACTGATGAGAGTTAAAGCCTGTTCCTCTCAACTGTCCCTCATAGAGGAAGTTTTGGAGAAGATAAGAGACAGCAGATGTCTCCTCCATTAAAACCACCAACCTGATCTTTACATACTGATTTAATGGACACTAGCATAAAGGAAACAGAAATTCTGCACTCTATATCATAACCCCTATCTGAAAAATCCCTGTGCCTGGAGTAGCTGGCAGACCTCCAGGGCAGCACAGCACACCATACTCTTCCGTCCAAAAAAATCCAGTGGACTCAACAAATACTGTTTGATTTCAACACTTTCCCAGACCTCTGTCCTTTCTCGCCCCACTAAGGCTTGAAATAGTCTCACAACCTCAGTGTCTGTTCGGGTTGGTAAGTCCCACGTGGCTCTGGACTAACCAGCTACCCACAGGACCAGAGCTACCTAAAGCCCTTTTTTGAGGTCCTCGGCCAAAAAAATCACAGGTAAATTAAAATGTATGGTTATTCTATATCCTACTGCAGGTACTAATAGGAAATTGCAAATTTTTTCTGGTGAAATGTGCTGTAACTTAACCATGTCAGATACCTTGTTTTCTCAAGTTAACAACAGGCTTTTACATCCATGGCTTTATTACAGGAATCTTGAGCTCTGCTTTCAGAGGAAATAGCTTTAGGCTGCATCATATGTTATACCTCCATATGGTGATAGTTATAAAACCTTTTTCTTAGACATATCCAGGAAAACTCAAGAGTTGCTGTCAAGGCTGACATAACAGTCTGCTTTATCTCCTTAGTGGATGAACAGACTAAAATAGCCTTTTTCTCACAGAACGCTAACACAGTTCTGTTTCTATATATAAGCCCATGGATTTATTGCAAATCTACTGACAAAACTAACACTACAATAACTTCTGCAGACTACTTAGTGATTTTTTTCCCCTTTAGAAAATTTGAATATACTCCTAGCACTTCTCATTTTAAATCTTTTTAAAAGTTGCTTTAGGAAAACAACTTTTTTTCCGTGCATTCTGACATTTCCTAATTTGACAAGCACCTCAGAAAACAGACGTGAACCGAACAATGCTAATTCATGTATTTGGGCTGAATCTGTCAGCTAGAGAAGTGAAACTAAAGTTATATATGTGCCTTAACTTATCAAATGTCCATCTAATAATATCGTGCCCAAATCAATTGCCAGCTTTGTTGGCAGTGGCAATGTCTAACCCTGCCTGGCCAGAATTTAACCTGGTGACCAGCTTTCAGAAGACTACATACCACTGCCAGTCACATGAGGTATGCTGGCTCCCAAACACCTTCCTGTCCTTTATGGCTTTGCCTGAAGCATTAGTAAATCTTCCTTTTAGATGCATATTCTGCATACTGTTAATAGTTGATGGTATGCCAGCACCCTTCTCCTCACCTATTTCCAGTTCTCTAAACAAACCTTTTTTAGTAACCTGAAAATGATCTTCAGGGTCTTTTCCAACCTAAACGATTCTATGAAAAAAGGCAAAAAAGAGGGTTATTTATGGTAAGCATTCAGCAGTTTTTCTTCTATTTTCTTCTTCCGAATTTCTTCTTTCTCTCTGCTGTAGTTACTGGCAGGTTCTAACTACTTCCTCACTGTGGATGCAAGTTCGAGATCTGATGTAATTCTGACAACAATAGACCACACCTTGCTGTGGAAAGTTTCTAAGGTGTGGTAACAATTACTGTGTCTTGCGCTTGGAGGGATGGGTAAATAGGTAAAACGCAGCTGGATTGGTAAGCGCTATTATATAATGCACCCAGCTTGAGCTCCAATTATCTAGTAATGCAATTTTTTTTGTTTTCTTAAAGTTCTTCTGAGCAAGCCTTTTTTCTAGAGCACGTTAGATCAACATAGGCTTTAAATGTGAGAATCTTCCTTTAACACTATTCAGCAACCGTTTTCCATTTCCTGGTAATTAGTAAGTGCTGGCCTAGATATGCCAGAGCTAGAGCAGAACAAAGGCGAAAGAAGCCTTGGATAAAGCCAGAGGGGAGGGGTACTGGGTATTGTTTTCTATCTCGACAACTTGTTTATCGTGCTCCTTTCTTTATGAATTTGTATGTGGGTTTTAGGGGTTGTGGGGTTTTTTTAAATGCCTTAATTTTTCCTGAATACAGAAGATCGTACAATGGTATCACATACGCAGGCAGCTGTCCTGGCCATCACCTTTACATGCTTACACCAGATGTAAGTCTGCACAGACAAATCTTGGCTAGCCAGACATCTGAAGAAGACCGAAATTTAGGAGGAGGTGCGGTGGATGTTTGCGTGTCAGATCTGGTATAGTGACACTTGCATTCTCCTTTATTACTCATGCACTGACTACCTAGAAATCACTTTTAATTCAGATAATTATACTGCTGTTCAGCGCTGATATTTTGCTTTTAATGCTCCTGTATCTTGCTCACCTCCATTTACTGAGGTGACGTTCGTTTTTAGGAAGGACAGTTTAGAAACTGTCACGGAAACTGAAGTTTCCATCCAGGAAAGTGCAAGATGTTCCCTTTCCTAAAAACATCAAGCAGAATAAAAATGAAACACAGATCTGGCAGCACAGTTTGCATTTCCCATTATTATTTGCACTGTCTGCATCGTTGGAGATGGCAAGAGAAAATAAGTCCGCTCTGAAATCTCTTTTCATTGCTCCTGAATAGTCTAGTTTGTCCGTTTATTCAAACCTCTCATTATTCAGACAGACACTCCTACTATTTTCACCTCCTTGCTTTGTTTATCCATGATAGCATGATTGAGTACATTTCTCCCTTACCATGAAAGTAGGTGTTACGATTTATGCTTTGTTTTCTTAACTAACTTCCTACGACAGACTCCGTCAAAACACAATCTCCACTGCACTTTTATTTTTTCACAGGCATCCGATTAGGTACCGTTCACGTTGTCGTTTCTCTAACCTCAAAAGCGAGGCAGCCCGGGTAGAACTGAGCAGTACTTACTCAGTACTTACTTAGAGCTGTCGGTCAGCCACAACCTTGGTGTAAAAAACTGATTGAGGGGCCATGGAGAGAAAGGAAGCGTTCAATCTTCAAAACTCTTCAATCCTTGTCCTTTTTACTGAAACTTTGGGGAGCAGAAATACTTGTCCCTCTGGAATAGAACAGAAATCACATTTCTACCTGGCCAGCACAAATCGTACATTTTTTAGCCCATGCCAACCTGAGTGTGAACTGACAACTTTATAGATGAAAGTAAAAAATCTCATCCTTCAAACCAATGATTCTTTACCATCGAACATTACGTTTTCAACTACCGAATAGAATTAAATCATTGTGGTTTGCACATGTCTGCCCGCAGCAATTTCATGTTGTAAGTACTAGTGCTGATTTGTGACTTTGCTGTTTTACAAGTCAAAATGACAGAAATCTTCCATGATATGGTACAAGAATTTCCAAACCAGCTAAAACATATGTACCTTTGTAGATGAAAAAAAGTATTACGTTACTTCAGAGAAAAAAAATACTTACTTGACAGCTACTGCTGAAATAAAGCAGAGTAAATACAGGAGGACTAGCAGACTGTACTTATTATTGGATACACACTTCTCGATTAGATCTGCTATTTCCCAAATACGTGGATAGTATTTACATTACAGATTAATTATACTTGGAGTGAAAACATTCTGAAAACTTTGTCACTAGGTAAATATCTTAAGCTAAATGTTTAAGTTAAATTTCAAACTCTTTTGTCCAGTTATATTTCATCACATCCTACTGGGCAATGTTTCTCTGTTAAACATCTTTCTGAATTGGTTTTGCTCTGCTTCATTATTCTTAAACAATCTCTAGACGAAGTTCACAGGATAGGGATTTATCACGTCTTTACAAATAAAAATGCCTCTCCTAAACTCTGCTGTCATAATAGTCACGAGGTCTCCCAGCCCAGTTAGTGTGCATGGTGTAAGAAACAAGAAAAATACTGTACTTACAAGCTTATGAACTTATAAACTTATAAGTACAATGAAACAAAGCTAATCATAGTCTATCTTAATTCAAATACCCCATATAGCTTGCCTAAAAAAGATAGGCTCTGCCACAGGTCAGTGCAGAGATCTATGTGGGAAGCAGACATTGAGATAAAGTACTTTCATTTCCCTGCTCTTCCTCGTCGGGTGAAGCCACTTGACCTCCTTTGTAGGAGGCCACTTTATACTCTTGTGTATAAAATAGGGAAGACTCAAGTTTACTCTGAGTTTGCTATATACAGAGGCTGTTTTGCAATGCAACCTCATCAAAGCCCTCTGCATTCGAGGAATGGAAAAGTTGTACTAATAAGGCAGAAATTTTTTTTTCTGATAGAAAGACCCAGCAAGTTTATATTGCTTCATCAGTATGAGACAGCTTCTACTCAACTAAAACTTTTGTAACCCAACCTACGATCATGTTTTTTATTTGTCCTGGAATCTGGACCCTTCAGCCTATTGCAGATCTGTTTTTTCGACATATAATGCCATTAATAGTCAGATACCTCTGTTCTCTGACCGTGAGAACTAAATTATATGTACCGCATAACATCCTGCTTGCTTCAAAAATCTAAGAGCTCTTCATCTCTGCGTTAGTTATCTTTTCATCACTGTCATTATAAAAATGGCTATGTAGTTGAAAATGGGTCACATACAAAAAAAAAAAACCTTCCAGAAATGATGCCCCAAGACATAATCAGAACCCTTTAATATCTATATTTCAATGGGTTCAGTGGAGCTATAGCAACTTAAGTAATTCTTTTTATGGTAGTCAATGATCAGAAAATATTTCTGCATATTCAGTAATGCTTCATCACTCATTCTTTACACACTATAATAGTTTATTTTTCAATTTATACTTACAAGTTTGGTCTCAGGAGGTTAGTGGTATTTTCACATATTCATAGAAGCTCTTAGTTTCATAAATGTAGCGTCATGAATAATTGTCATCACCCAAGAGGGATGTAAAGCCTACCAAGTTCTTTTTTAAAAAATTGAATAAACCTTATCTCACACCAGAGATTTCTTGGTTTTAAGTGTCTCCAATTAATTACTGTTGCCTAGTAGATTCATAAGCTATCCAATATTTCCTGGAGAGACGTAGAGGCAGAATTCTTTCAGACAAGCACATCCAGAAAATAACACTTGCTCACTACAGATAATGCTTCCCACTGATTGTGTTAACAGCTAATGTTTCTTACATCTTGAACAATTACAGTCTTGAAAATATTTACAACTTTTTTTATCTCCCCTTTTTTTCTCCCCTCTCCCATGGTGTCATATGAGATCTGACTGTGTATCACTAACTTTTTGAAACGTCCTGGATATGTTTTGGAGCCAGGCTGTTTTCACATGAAATCATTTTAATGGATTTTAAGTAAGAAGCTCTTACTCCATTACTAAATATGGTTTATGTTAGCTTCACCTTTCAAATTGCCTGAATGCATGAAGTCTCCTGAAAATTTACAATGTATATACTACGAGGTGATACCTAATTTAATTTATGCTACGAAAGTCTGATCCAGTTCCCATAGAAATAAATTAAAAACATTGTGTTGACTTAATGAAAATTGGATTCAACCCTAAAAGGGTAGGACTCTGCTTATTGAACAGAAAGGAGAATATGGTATTTCTTTCAGTGTTTAAAGTGAGAATGAAAATTCAGGAATCTCGTATTAGAGAGAAGGAGAGAGATAAAGACATAATACCAGCTAAGTCAGCAGAGATAAACTGATATAAATGCTTTCAGATGAATTGTACCATTCTGACAACTGATGCAAAACCATAGTAGCTGTTACAGCCTCAGGTTAAAATCAAGACACAAAATAAAAATGTTTTGCATGATAGAGACTCTACTGCATTTATGAATATAAGAACATATATTTAGCTCAGCATTTTCATCTTTTTCATTTTATACTTGCATTTATGATCTCATCTAGGTTTCCTACCCTTGTTTTCTTAGCAGTCATAAACCTGCTGTACTCCTTGCTTAGGGACTTTATGGATTCTGCTTGGAGAATATATGTTTCAATCCCTATGGAGCCCTGCATCAGCTCTATAAGCTGGCTTTTTGTTTAACTAACTCACATGCTACAGCTTTCGTCTTTTGCAAGTAGTACTTCATGTAGGGATAAAGAGTTCCCTGAAAAAAACCTTGGCCACCTCAGTAGAGGTCCAGAGGTCTTCCTGCGCTCTGCATACAATATGTTGGAGAAAACAGTTTTCCTGAAGTTTCTGGCATGCTGCTCTTGCTCCCTTGGATCTTCCAGGGGGAAGTATAGCAGCTGAAAAAATGGAATAATTCTGTGCCGTTAAGACTGTGTGTGACCGGGCATTTTGGGCTACCTGTAATTAGCTATGAAACCCTTTCTGGTAGCTTCCACATCATAGCATGGACCAGACTGAAGCTGTTACCACTCGGTGAGTGTGAAATGAGGTGGCACCCATTTGTTTCCTCCTTATCTAAATCTCTCTGCAGCATTAATCTCTAACAGGATAATTACTGTGTATCTAGATCCACCCTGTAACAAAGCTGGTCCTTAGAATGTGAATAATCATCACGAATGAAATGCGGAAGCAGAATCTATTAAAGCTTCAAATACTTTTATACTTATAAAAGACAGAGCAGTACACTTGTCCAGAATCTGGATTTTTGGAAAATCGTGCTTAAAGATAGCAACATTTGACTAGTAGCCACCACTAGAGAAAATAAAGCTGCTGAGCCTACAGTCAGCTCATACACTTTTTCTAGTTCATTGATCTGGTTTTGCAAGTGAAAAAGTGTATCAGACGTGAAGCCCAGCTGTTCTTTGGTGGGACAATTCCCATAACTGGAACTACAAAGAGAGAAATAAATCACATGTTCATTTCAACGCTGAGGTTCTTCATTAAAAAGGCTATACATTAAGCATGGAATATAAATATTAATTTTAGAAGAAAGGCAAATGAGACACTATTAGTAAAGACAGCGAATAACATAGCTGAGATGGATTTGATTTATACATTAGCAATAACAAAATAACCCAAGTAATGTTACGTTTCCCAGCACCAAGTAACCTTAATTACATTCTACTTCTCTAATATAAACATATATGTTTACCACGGGGCAGCTATCCATTATGTTGAAGAGTAAATCTATGTATTTATTTATACAATTCTCAGTATTAGCAGTCTATTTTAAAAAGCAAAGTTAAGGTAATGTAATGTTTTGTATTTAGGGTCTGTTCCACAGCCCGTTGGAGTCAGACACAGTCTCCCACTGAATCCCCAGTGCTAAACTGAGCCTTATTAATGTGAGATGTTGCGTACTGGGGAGTGTAATTGCTCTCAGGTCTGTCTGCCATCCACTGCAATAGTGTATTTACCACTTTTCTGTAGGTGAGAAAGTGAGTACCAAAATTATGACTCAAGCTTTCTACCAGGTTTTACAGCTCTATATTGCCAGGAGGTTGTGGAGAGCAGCAGTCACCAGGAGAGATTTGCTGCTGCCCAACCCTCAGCAAAACCTGAAGCAAAGGCAAATTGCTCTGAATTCCCCCACTTGCATAAGGCCGGTAATGAATTTTATGGCCATGGATGTTGTGCGTGGTGGAGCCAGGGACAACTGGTGCTTCCCAGCTGCGCTGTGTCTTTTGCCCCTTCAAGGGGAGAAGGGTGGCCAGCCTGATACTGCTGACTGTGCAGCTCCAAGCATCTGCCATCTCTCTTCAGCAACAGCCTGCTGCCAGTTGACCGAAGACCCAAACCTCAAATGAACTGTTAAAGGATAAAGAGGGACAAGGTAAGAGTTAACATGAAACATTTGAAACCATATTCTCCTATTTGCAAATTCTCCATGTATTTTGCTCAATGAAAATGATTTGTGAAGGGAAAGAGATAATAGCTGTTTGTAAAAGTGGCAGTATTTGTTATCACTGTGAAATAAGAGCAAATCCTGAAAAAAGTAAAATTATCTAAATTATGAAAGAGGCGGTTGAACCCCACAGTGGTGACATTTAAAATTGTAAATACTGGAATGGAGCAAACAAGTGAATAATGCCTTTCCACAAAACACTGCTCATAATAACTGACATTTTCAGTCCCTATTTTAATGCCTTGTTGTATGTTAAATACTATTGCCACATTAAAATACAAATTTCAAATTTGAAATGTTACAGAAATAACTCCTCACTACCTTAAGGAAAGATGTCAATGTCAAACAAAATTAACTCACCAGCAAAAACCAGCTTGTCTTCTGTTATGGATGGACTGCAAAGAAATAAGACATTTGTACAGAGGTAAACAGATTTGGAGTAGGGGGTTATAGTACCCTTCTGGAGGAATCTGAATGTATTATTATTATACATTATATTTTGTCTGTGTTGTATTGAGCCCATCAACTGCTGTGCATTCAGTTTTGGGCAGTGAATGTCTGAGTTTTATTAATAAGAAGTACTTCTAATATTTACCCTGCTACTATCAAAGCCAGTTTTGCATTTCAAAGGGAATCATTGTATTTATTCCCTCATTAAACAACCTATTTTTCAGCTGGAGACAGGTTTCGTATTTTGAGGTGTTAATATTTAAAACTAGTATCTTCTTATGTTGAGGATGTTACCTACTGATTAAAACAGAGATCCAGCTCAACTGGTCAAGTTACTTCACATCTCTCTGAGATGTCAGCACTCATAAGATGAGATTGATAATACCTGCCTCCTTCATGCAAAGATGGGGCAAGGTTTATTAGCTTTTTGTAAAGTTTAAATGAAGGATATTGATCCTGCGATGTGAGGAAGATCTTGTTCTTCCTCCCAACCCTAGCTGGGGCGGCTGGGCTTTAGCTTATTGACCCACTGATTCACTCAGACATGAAGGTAAAATAAGCAGCATGTAGCTGAGCATTTAAACATCAAAACCTCTACTGTAAAGGGTAAGTTGATGCCAGATTAAGTAGTTCCCATCAAGTTTAGCTTTCGCACTGAATAATGCACCTCACATGTGAGGCAGACCAGCCCTTTCTGACGTTTGCTGTTGTGGATGACTTTCCTCGGTCTGTCACCACCCTGAAGGTGAAGGTCCTGATAGTGTGATGTTTTTAGGGCTTAACAGAATTTTTCAATTTTATATTCATTCTCAGGAAGTATTTGCACAAGACTTTACAAGCATGTTGTTTTCAGTGCAGGAGGTGTGTTTGTTTATTCTCAGATTGCTTTTGGACTTACAGACTTTTCCAGCTTAACAGTTATATCTGAATTACATTCCTGATTCCAAGCTTAAGCAGAACAAGCTAATTGCTAAGATACTTCATGTACACAGAGCTATTAATTGCAATTAGAGTATAATACACAAGAAGGCTAACAGATTAAATTTTGTTATCTGGCCTCAATCAACTCACATGGACTGGGGTTGTAAACTTTATTTCCCATCACATGACTTCTCTGTATATTCCTTGGTAGTCAGCCTTGAAAGACACCAGTTATAATCTACAAGCCCTATTAAATTTTCATAAATATTCAACTTCGGTGGTGATTTGCTGAGCACCCTGTACTTGATGTTCTCTTTCACCTTGGAGTAATTTTCCTTGATAAACATTGATGAAAATGCAACCAAAGTTGATTGACACAATTTCCCTTTTTCATTCTGAGTGTAGTCGCTCTCAGTTTTACTCTGTTTGCACATGCCAAGGATCAGCTGTCTTAGAGAAGGACTTACTCTGCCTGAGAGAAGGCTCCCTGTTAACCACAACACCTTTCCACAGGCATTTCTGTGACAATCTCCTCCAGTCGTCCAGAAGTCTTTTGCCAGCCATTTTCATACTCAAGGATAGCATTAATCTTGTGGTGGAAAACCTCATAAAAAGGAAAGCTGTTGTCACTGTTAGCAATCAAGAAGCCCTCCTTCCCTTTCACGCAACCCTGTAACTTCCCCCTGAAAAGATGCTTCCCAGAAAACAGATATTTCTAACTCCGTTTTAAACAGAAATAGTTGGGAGTACTTTTTTGAAAGGTACATTTTAGAGGTTTAGTTTATCTCTAAGAGCCGTGGTATCAGGAGCATCATCATGAAGTTTGGCAGTGTTTCATGTCTCCTAAACAGAATTGATAGCACTGATCTGTCTCTAATCAAAGCCCACCCAATATTTAGTGACGATACCAGCTTCATTTGCTTAAAAATAACACCACCGATTGCTACATTCCTGAAGGCTTTTACACCATTTGATATTGAGACTTCAAAATAGGAAGATAACCGGAAAATATAAATGTATTTTTGTAATGCTTAACTTTGTTTCTGATGGCATTATGTACACAGAATGCTTTCTGCAGACAGGCCTCCAGCTTACATATTATTTCCTTGCTCAAAGCCCTCCAAAGATTAGTGAGTATGTCAACATCGGTTTATACAAAAGCAGCCTCCAGGGCCAAAACGTGATGCTTGTAAGGTTGGAAATTCTACAGTAAAAACATCTTAAACATATGAGTGTGTCACTTTATTCTTAGGGTAAGTTAAAAAGCACCATCATTATATTAAGAATTTCAAATGTTTTCCATTCCCTTCTGTTTTACAGGAAACTTGCCACCGTGCTCCTAAAGATTCCTGGGTTTCAGCCATTTTCAAAAGCTTCTCTGCAAAAATCTCCAATTTTGTTCCCTTCCATTTGCCAGGCAGTATTCCTGTTTTCCTTTTTTGCTGTAGCTGCAGGAGCCAACCTGGTTGCCTTTAGTTTGCATGAGCAAGACCGTGCAGAAGTAATCAGACAAACAAACCTGCCAGGGAATGGACAGAGTCAAAGAACATCAAGAAAACTTGAGCATTCAGTTCTCTCTGATCTCATCTTTCAGCTCACTGATCGCTGGAAGGCTATCTCCGCTGAGTTCCTCCTGCTATGGGACCTAAGATGTCTGGGCACCTTGCAACACTGGGCTCATCATTTGTAGGTTACTTGTGATCAAACCATAAGGGAAATCAGCACTGAGACATTTCTGAGAGAAAAAAATTTACAGTTTCCTTTTTTTTTTGTTGCTGGAATTGTATAGCAAACTAATCCATTCCCTATTGATTGGATTTTCAAAGTAAGGCCACAATTTTAGCATCCAAAGTTGTTGTTCTTTAACATTAAATCCTTAACACCAGGTGTTTGGAAGTATTTAAGCCTTGAAGGAAAGGAAAAGCTTCAGGTGCTTTGGAAAATATAAGCAGGCCTCTGTATTTTTCACATGTTAACCAGCAGCCTTTTTTGTCGGAAAAGGTACAGGGGTCAGTCTGTTTGCCCCAAAGGTCAGGAGATAAAGAAAACAGTGAGCCTTGCCTGTCTTGTTCATCATTTGGGGAGAGTTTATGCTTCTTTAGACAGATATTGGGCCATGATTAGGTGTATTGCAGTTAAAAAATATAGAGAGATGCATACAGAGATGCACACAGAGATCAGTCCATAGGGATTTTACTCTACAGCCAGACTGGGAAGTGAGATGTGAGGGGAGCATTTGTACAGAGCAGCTTTTTTTTTCTGCAGACTGTAAAACTTCCACATGACAAAGCAGACACAGAAATGGAAGTAGAAACCATGTCTTGGGTAGTACGTACTCACAGGTGAGCAGATCGGAACCAGGGATTCTCTACATCTGGGGGATGACACGGGAGTGGGGAGATGAATGGAAGTGGTCAAATAGCTGTTTGTGTAACTGGGAGACGGTCTGTGCCAGACCGGGGTGTGCAGGCATCACTCTCAGAAAGGATCTGTTCCCTTCAGGCTCTCCATACCATTGTCTCCAGATCACAAACCAAGAGGCTCAGCCGCTTGTAGCCGCTCGTGCTCCAGGACCATTATTTCTGTATCACAGAAACTAATGTAGAGTAAGAAATTACCTGAATAGGTACCCTGCTGTGCTCTCCAGTCTGAGCCGATACTTGGGGGTGGGCATCCTTCTTCTATACAGCAGCTATAGGATTACTATTTGCTGTTCAGAGATACAAAACTGGTACAACGTAACAATGTAACTGGCACAATATAATAGCCTGATTCAAAACCTGAAGTTAGTGGAGTGACTCCCATAGATTTCAAGGGGATTTTGCTCAGCCTCAGAGGACCAGATTTTTCCGAAGGTATTTAGATGCCTAATGGGATTTTCAAAAGTACCTTAATAGACTAAGCATCTAGTTGCCCTGAGATTTAGGCACCTAATTTTCTTGTCATTAGATTTTCTTTTGCAAATGCGATGTCTGGGTGCCAGCTGCATTTCTAGGGATGCAAAGATCTCTGAAAACTGGACTCTTAGCAATTTGCCAGAGAGCATGTGGTATGTCAGTAAGCCAAGTCAAGAGCATCAGCTCTGTAGTCTGCTGGCTGTGGTTCTCTTTTTGAAGCTCACTCGGTCAGCCTTGGACGTTAATGAAATTTCAATGCATGAGTACGTCTGGCTGACATGATTAAAAATAACTGTAAATAAAGATATCAAAAGTAACTCCTTGTCCTCTCCATTCCACATTAACTTTTATGGAAGAAATAACACATATTTGTAAGTATTACTTGTGGAGGAAAAAAAGGAAAAATTTAAATCCACTTTAAATTTTGGCTTTAAAAGACTGAATTAATTTATTTTTATCTCCTCTGGAGGTCTTTTTTTATTTTCCATAGTGGCTGAAAAGTTCCTGTGCATCATATTTATTTCCTACTTACTTATTTTTTAAATCCCTCCTTTAAAGCTCTGTGTCCTATACTCCCTCTTATTTTTCATGGAAATTTTTACCATGAAAAAAGAGGAGCAGACAGAGTTAGGGTAAAGGATACCACTTTATTTAACTTGGCCTCTGCACGGACCTATGTATTTGTTTATGATTTGCAAGGTTTCTGCTTTCATCCAGGCAGAAAATGGTTGTTAAGCAGCAGCATTGCTTTTTAAAAGGCAGAGGCAGAGCCTGATCCTGCACTGACTTGTGCATGTGGTTATTCACAGGGTTATGCCCCAGGAAGGTAACTTATACATACCTCCCACCTATGCACGAATATATGTCTCTGTATAACTCACATAGGTATGTACATGTGCATGTATATATATATGTACCTACAGAGATAAAAAGAAATGATGTTTGTGTCCTTGTATGTATTTCTGGGTGCATCGGTACAAATTGACTTAAAACCTAGTATCTGTCCTCTTAAATGAATTAATAATTACCTAAACTGTGGTGGTAGTATGAAGCTGGTCCACTGATTTTTGCCTTAGAAAGATCCATCATAAAAACCTTGCATCAGGTTTGGGTTTTTTGAGTTTCTCGCCAGACTTCAAACATAAAAGTGAAAAGCTTTGAAGCAAACCAGACAGGTTCGTAATATATACAAGAACTATCAAGTAATGTCTCAGCCTTTCTTGCATAGTCATGCCTCTGCCATTATTTTTACTAAAAATTACTCATTTGTTGAAATTTATGCAAGTGTGCGAGATGCATGGAACTGTAAAACCATTTGGAGATTTCGCTCATTAATCCTTCGCTGAATTTTTACATTTGATCTTGAACACAGCAGTCAGGAGGATGCATGCTGTCTTCTCAGCTCATAAAACAGACCAAAAGCCTTAGAGGGGATGAGTGCAAATATATAGATTTCATACATTCATCATATGAATATCATATAATATGATATATGGATATCATAATTTTAGATGTGCAGGTGATGTGACTTCAGCAAATCCAATCTAAACTGCTGGAAAGCCACCGTTCCCACATAGTACCTAGGACTGGTGTGCTTTTAATCTTCAGAGTGCTTTATACACTTCACCTAATTCTCAGTATTGCTCTTGAGAGACAAGTTGAGTACCTGGGTGCTGGTACAGCACCTGGGAAGCCAGTCAAAGCACTGCAGTGGCTTTTTTAAACCCGTACAAGGGAGTTAGTTAGATTAGATTGAGGAGAGGTGTCATAAATTCCTCGCTTCATAAGCCTTGTGGTAAATAGGCTGGACTGCAACCCATAAAACCAAGGCAAAAAATTCCCCGGATGTGGAACAGATTGCCAGGTGACTTGGGAGGAATCACATAGTTTATCCACATCTTGTTTTCTTTGTGTGTATAATGCAGTGGTCTGGCTCGGCTCTGTAGGCACCTGGGAGATACTGTGATAACAAACAGGGCGACACGCACATGCCAGACCGCTCCGTCTTAGGATCACAGCAGGACTACACACGGACACACGCTTAGATAACTCTGTTTTCAGATCACTGTGCGCTCTCTTTCCTCCACCACCGTCTGCATCTTTGTGGGAAATGACACAGTCACTAGTCTTAAATGACAGGGAGCTGAACATTTTCAAGTGTGGCCACAATGTCTGACAAGGAACAAGGCAATTCTTAAAACAAGCTTCTGCCGCGCTGTCTTTCCCTGTTATTTTTATAAAAACAAGAGACTAAGTGAATGGTCGAGAGGACTGCAGCTTCTTTGTACCACTGGAGAAGTTTTGGGCATCAAACAAAGGCTGTGGCCATAGTCTTGTCCAAATGAGGCCCTGTATGCGATCCCAGGGACCCAGAAGAGGAATGAGATGAGGTTACTTCAGAAGAGCACGAAGAGTTCCCTTTGGAGGTACATCCAGGTCAGGTTAGATCCCTGGCACAAAAGTTGGAGCAAAACAAAACAAGGTTCAACAGCAAATACACGAAGCCCAGGTTATTGTACCTCTGTTTGAAATACTACAGAAAGAGGACAAGGAAATGCTGGTCTTAATCATCAGTGGCTGTTTTGCTAATCCAGATGGGATTACACAAGATACTTCAATGAGAATTTCAGTCTTGCCCCGTATCTGTGTTTATTATTTTTTCAGTATACCCGCTTTCATAGGCTTCGATACTTAATTAACTATATATGAACACATTCCCAAAAAAGTGGGAGTGTAGCCTAAACTTCTGTTTTTCCCACTGCTGCTAACATTAATTTGCTTCTACGAGGTCTTCTAGCAACCAACACTTTAACCACTCTGATGCCTAACTTGGTCAGAGAAGGTCTAGACTGCCTGGTTTTCTAAAATAGCTCCAGCAGCCCCTCAGCAGCTGTGTTTCACTATTGCTTAAATAAGACAATTCTAGTACCTCCAATCTGAATTTTAGATGTATGTAATCATATATATTACTTCTCCCGTATTCTATAACATGGTGTCAATGTCAGAGTTTAAAACAATTTCGCAACACAACCTTCTTAGCATATGAAAACTTCATGTTTTGCCCAAATCTCCAGTTCTTGGGAAAACTTATTGCTGTTTCTCTTTGGCATTGAAAAGCAAAACTGATTTAAAGTATATTTTTAAAAAGCCAGTGGGAAGTTAAAAAGAGAAGTCATACACATGACTCACGGTCCTGGAAACAGCTGTACTGCTTTTGGTGACAAAGGGCTGGTTTTATGCCTTACATAACTTCAGGAAAATCAATATGCAGCAAATGTACTGAGCCAGACAGGAATTTGACCCAAAATTTTAAAAATAATACAAGCTGTCTCATCTTATATCTTTAAATGGGGGCTCTTTGTCCCTCCAAATATCTTAGTTTCTGTCATGTCCTGAGAAAAGGATGAGTGATGTGTTTGCAGTAGACGGGGTCACTTGGGAACAGCGTAGATCAGAACAGGTTCAAAGTCAATCACTGCTATATCCTGAGTGTTTAGCAACATAAAGAGTATGTTGGTCAATGAAAAAAATGCCAAAACTCCAAGTTACACCCAGCCTAGCTGCAGGCATCTTCATGAGAGATGAAAAGGGCTATATGGTACAACTGCATCTGTACAGCAGCTACCTTCCTCTGGACTTCAGTCTCCAGAGATCTCTATAAGTACTCTCAAAACTGCTCATTTCCACATCTCCAAAGTACTAAGGAAACCAGAGCAGGAACGCTAGTTGTCTCCCTTAGGCACAAATTCTATTTAATATCAAAAATATTGGACCATGAAAGAGTAACCTCTTCTTCAGTACGTATTTGAAATGGTTATTTTTATGCCTGGCTGTAGTTTGTTTCCCAATAGCCCTAACAATGTTTTATCTTGTTTTTATTGTTACAGTATTCTGTTCACATATTATTGGGTACTGTACTACTTAAAACTAAAGCAAATCCAAATATCTGAGATATATATTTAGCAACCCAGGCCTATTTATATAGTGGGTATAAGAAATGCCCTTAGGCCAATGGTCCATCTCACCCAGGTTTCTGCCTCCAACAGTGACAGCAGAAAATGCTGTTTCAGGAGAACCCGTGAGCCTGACCACTTTCTGTGGTCCCTCCTACTGCCCAACACCCACGAGCGTGTTAGGGATGTTAGAGGATACATCTCTGCCTACTCCCTGTAGTAGCCCTTTATGTACCTGGCATCCATGAATTTGTCTAATCCCATTTTACATTGGCTTCCATCACCTCCCGTGGATACAAATTCCAGAAGTTCATTACACGCCTTGTAAAGAAGTACTTTCTTCAATCGAAGTTTTAAATCTACCTCTTACTTGTTTCAACATATACCCCCTACTACTGAAGGATTTAGTGAATAACAGTATGCCATGCACTCACTGCCTTCATCACTTTGTACTTATTTTGCCCTCCTGATAATGAAAGAACTACAAGTAGCCACTTTACGATATGGCCCTGCTTGTGCCTCCTCCTGGTCTTCTTAAATATCAAGCCAGTCATAGCTAGGGATGCAGCACACATAGTACTGCTATCCTGACACCGTAGCCCGTTGTACATTGGCTGTAGTAGCAAAAGTAGGTGTAAGAATTGCCAGCCAGCTGCCCATTCCCATGCAAACTCAATCTGTTTAATGATTCAGGTTGAAAACCACAAAAAACTCCTCAGAAAAAAAGTTGTTCCTTAGCTTAGGTAATTTCTTTCTCCTGCGTTACAGCATGTCCCAGCAAATAATTGCATTGGTGTGATGGGGGGGTGATAAAAAACAATGGTGAGGCCATAGGGGTTGCTCTTCCCAACTGTTTGTTTCTTCGGCTGGATTTGCAGAACGACAGCAACAGTAGTAACATATAATGAAGGGAAATATGTTTGCCATATTTCTGTTTTGTTAGAAAGAGATCCAGATCCAGATAATCACGAAAAAACTCTCTCCTTTCTTCATCATGAATGGAAGTACAGATGACTGTAGAATACGTCCCCTTTGCTCCTTTTTTAACCCTAATTTGCAGAACCCCGTAACTCTGTGTCTAACAGAGGTATGTGCTGAAGTGCTTGTCCTATCAAACCTCCCAAAGTTACTGCAGGTTTTGGATTTGTTCCTGAAAAATAAAAAGCCATTCCAAGTAATCCAACAGGCTGTGCAATAAACTATTGTAGATTATCTCCGCTGTTGTGCAGGAGAGTCCTGTACAGCAGCAAGAAAGGGATCCCTTCTTCTGACAGCTGATATTCTCATCCTTTCCCATTCTCCTGAAGGGAAAGTTAGTACAGCTGCAGCTTGTATCTCTTCCTCTTTAGCTCATTTTCTGTATTTCACCCATTTGAATCATGCATCCACCACCAAAATCACAATCCCCTGAGAGTGAAGCGCACCACCTATCCAAAAGCGCACGGCAATGCCATGCTAGTCCCTGAAATCTGCAGTGCATCTGATTCTCATCCAGTACTCCCAGTCCCACAGCATGAAGAGGAGGCAGAAGGTGAAGGATGCAGGCTTTTTCCGCAGAGCTGACTTTCTTCAACCACACAGACTCAGAACACATGTTTTCCATATCTAGGAATAGTTTTCTTGCTGCCTGATCTCCTGTTCCTCTAGATACGGCAGCAGCTGCATGCACAGCGCAGGTGGTCTGAGATAGGAGAGCAAGTGTTTCTGCATCTGTCAGTGGGTTTGTGGAGGAATAACATCGAACTTCACCAGCTGCTTCTCTGGCCTAAACTCTGAGTAAGGGAGGGAGGCGGCAAGGGGCTTGGGAGCATGCAGAGAGAGTTCAGAAGTGAGCGGTGTTGAGAGGTTTGGTAATAAATGAAGGGTTTTCAGGCAGTGGAGCTAGAGGTGTGCCTGGGAATGTGAACGGAGACTGGAAAAAATGGCTGTGGATAATAATGAGCTCAGCAAGTCCTAAGGTAAGGAGGAGTCAGGACTGGCAAAGTCAAATTCGTCAGGAGAGTTATTTTGTGGATGAAGGTGAGTTGAGTCTGTAGGTGGAGAAGGGTAAAGGAAAATCATGCGAGGCCTACAGCTGAAAGGAAAGATATCACAAAGTGTCAAATAATATCTCCTTCATTCTGACTTTTTGTTTTGGTTTGGCTTTTTAATTCTGAAATTCAGAAATCCTGGAAAGCTTGAGACTGTTTCCTTCTTTTATTTCCTCCACCAGACTTTTCACTACGATCACGCCATTACCCATTCTTTCACCAAATATACATTTAATTTTTCGAAGAGGTAGCTAGGAAGTATAGGAAGATACTACAGCAATACCTGCAGCTAGCCAGTTGTTTTGGCCATCAGCCTTCACGGATGACTTAAAAAATCTCAAGTTTTTAATCTTATCCAAACGATAATACATCTTTCTGGATATCTCCTCCTTAAAAACATTCTGGGTTATTCATATTCGTAAGGTGGTCCTCTTCTAAATGGTTATATAAAAAAGAAGCATACATGCATGAGTCACTTACTTATATTATTCTTTGCATCACAACAGAACAATAGCTTTAGGGTGAAAGTGTTGATATAAGACTTGGGTGATCCAAATTTAACTCACAATTTTGCTACATTCTTCCTTTGTAACTGGAACCAATGACTTAGCCTTTTTGAGCCTCAGTTTCTTAAGCTGTAAAATGAGGTCTATAAATCTCTCTGAGTTGTTGGGAGACTGCAATCATTAATCTTGGTGATGGGGTCAGATATTCCAGTGGGGAAAACTTCAAGAAAATAACTATAGTAGAATTCCAAATAATGACGGGGCATAATCCTGATTCACTCACAAAAAGGGAATGACTACAAAACCAAAAGGGATCCAGCTTTCACTTACAGATTTTAAACTTGTTTTCCTCCTCAACATTGTGGCTGCGACTTTATAAATGGTTATGTCACTTCCCCTTTCCCATCAAACACATTTCAGATCTCATTCATTTATAAGCGAAAGGGAAAGATAAGGCATCTCATAAAAGTACGGCAAGAGTAGAGCCACTGGTGATTGTTCTCTCTAATGAAGAGTCAGTAATTTATCACCTTGGGTTTTGCCAAGTCACATAAAAGCAGACAATGAAAATTACTGAAGAAAGGACATTCAGAAGACAGACCATAAATGAACAAGAGAAAACAAGAGAAAAGAACAAGAGGCAAAAATTAAGAGATGAAGATAGATTATCAGTTAATTTCTTTGGGGGAAAAGCAAGACAACATTCTCAGTTTCTTTTCAGAACTTCAGGCCTCAGTGATACAAAGTGAAAACGTTTCTTTGGACTGATATAAAATGAGCATCTGCTTTGTTTGCTCTAGTAACTACTAGAATTCACAAAAGCTGAATACACACTATGTATTTTGGAGTGGCTGTACGGTTTTTTTGGTCTGTGTGTATTACCTGAACACTGCTTGTAGAAAACCACTAACACCTTTTTCTCTCTTTCCTAAATACATATCATTCCTAATGTTAGAGACTTGCACGATAATTAAAAATGTAAAACCGTAAGTAAACCGTGCTGCAGCTACCTGAGTAATTTGGTTCAAATCAACTCACAGGGCTGATCCGATGAGTGAAGTAAATGTTACTAAAGTCTATTATTTCACACAATTATCCAAGGGGCCAGTTCTTGTTCCCACAGAGTTCAAAGGTAACCTTGCTTTTAACTATAATAGGAGTAGGAACTTGATGTTGACTGGTAGGGGTGGCTGAAGAGCTTTGAAGCTGGAACAAAATACACATGGCTATCACAGCATCAGTAATTACCTTGGCACCATAAACATTTATATATCAGCATGTTACAAACTCTTCATCTTACGTATGATAATAAAATAACTGAGTCCTTAACGTGAGGGCCAAAATACAGTATTTCATCTTAATAAAAATTGAGTTTATTGTTTAACTTCCTCTCCTGAGTATCCTGGTATGTTAATATACAACACAAAAGAATGGCACTATGCAATGCACATATACATATATAGATTTAAAGAAATAAACTGGACATTTCACTGCAGTGTTTGGCCAGATAACGACACTATTAATACTCTAGTGCAACACGAGGCAGCCTGTAGCAGTTATCGTTCTCTGTGCTAAAAGGATGGAGCCAGAAAGTGAGATGTATGACCTTATAATGGAATTTGCAGTCCTCAGGAGAGCAGATATACGTGACACTGAGTGTACGTTACATACTCTTGTTGCATTTAGCTCATTCCCATTGGCAGCCATCATGCCGGAATTTTAAATGTCTGCAGGCTTTTTGTCTCCTCTCAAGGCTGTGCAGTAATTCAGATTCTTGAAGGGACACCGGTGCTGCAGGAACAGTATTTCTTGCTCCAAATGTGCTCTTTTACAATTTCCCCCTGTGCTGCTCTATCTTCCATAAACCTTTCGGTGCTCGTCCTATTTACACTTGTGTGCATGTCTTCAAAGTGCACGGTATCTTGATTATGCAGATTTTCTGTGACTGCATTACAAGGTGTTGGCAACCTAAGGTTGCTTCTGTGCATGAACTGATTCCTGATTAAATCAATATGTGGGCTGACTAGCTCTAAAATAAGACTGCTTTGTTCCTGTTTACTTGTATTTAAACTGAATATTCTCATTAAGGAGAAATTTGCAGTTACTTGTGTCCTTTTATTTTAATGGTGACAATTTCCTTAAGTATAAACAGGTCACACTACAGATATTAAACATGAACATCTCCCATTTAAATTGTCAGAGATTTGCTCGTATTAGCATTGCAATCAGAAGCTACCAGCTGAATATGAAAAAAATAAAAGCTAGAAACAGTGACCTGCTCAGTTTTCAAAGGAAGCATGCAAGCAGAGGGGCCTCAGCTGCCTCAGTTATCCTTCGAGCCCAACTGTTACAGCAAATCCCACTGCAATAAGGAGTATAATGAAGTCCTTCTAGCCCCAAGCTGTTGTAGCATTCCTTATACAGCCCCTGTCCCCCATATCCCTTCCAGTGAGCCCCAGCCTCTTCAAGGCTCCAAGGAGAGGAGAGAGCCTCTGAAGACACAGGTAGTTACCGCCCCTGCAGAACGGAGGAGTTCCAGGCAGCAAAGATCCAGCCCCCGCACAGATCTCAGGAGGGAGCACTTGGGTTGATACGCTGGAATTACCAATGCTACAGTCAGGGCTGCGCTGGAAGCGGTTCAGCATGGCTGAGCACAACCAGCTGTTAAAATCACAGGCAGTTCTCCAACCTGCTCTTAAATATCATTCCCATCATTTGCTTTCTGCTGCAGCTCCCTCTCTTTATTCCCTCCCAGGTATTTCGGGTCATCCCCAGAATAGCGTGCCACGCATCGGACGCACACCATACGCTGCGCTTGCAGAAATTCTGATGAGCAGACTGCCCCGATTTTCATTTTATTGTATTCTCTCTAGATTCAAGAGTTGGAAAACTTACTTTCTGTCAGTGCTGCCAGTTCTTGCACTTTTGTGATCTCAGGCAAATCAGACAGTTCTCTTCATGCAGTCCACTCATCTGTGAAAACAAACAACAGCAAAAAGCAAAGCATAAATATAAAATAGTTATCTCCTCCTATGCATTTCTATGCTGCTGAATTAATTTACACACAGTTCTGAGGTCTTCAAACAGAAAGCGTTACAGAATTGCAAAGTATCATGAGTCATGTGAAAGAAATCATTTCAATGCAAACTCTGACAGCTAAACTCTACCTTCGGTTCAAAGAGATCTTATTTCCACGGAAGCGTTCCTCAGCCCTACCAAAACCTACAATCTATGGCAGGCCGGTTGTAGCACTTATCAATGTTTTTGGAAACAAATCATACCAGTAAGAGAGACCTGTCCCAAATGTGAAAGAAAAAACCCGCATGTTGAATGAACTCATGACATTGATGAAATGGAAGAGGATCTATGTGTAAGAAAGAGGGTTATTTTTTCAGACACTGTCAAGCTGCACCATAATACCGAGTGAGGACACAGTTATAATAAACTTCTGTGTTCTTTGGAATAAATTATGAATTTTTAAGATGAATCCATTGCTCTTGATCAAGAAACAATATAGCTCATCTTTGGCTTGTTCCTGTGCACATCTGAAAAACAACTCTAAAGGAGGCTTTCTTATTAACCTTCTGCCTTCCTGCTAGCATGGATATACAATGGGAATAGCTTTCCTTTCACAGGACATAAAGGTTTTTCTACCTTTTTCTTCTTCTTTTTTTAAATTAAGTTAGTCATAGCATTATTGTGGCTAAAACGTATAAGCAGAGTTAAAGTGACTTTAGAAAAAATGCTGCTCTTCTGCTTGTGCAGAGATTACAAATGCATAGTCCAACTCCTAAATTAATTTTGTTCTCATTAGCTTTAGATGTTAGCATTAATTAAAAAAAAAAACCAACCAAAATTGAAGGGCACTGTGTTCTTCTGCAAAAGCTGAAAAAAGAGCTTTGCTTGAAAAAAAAGCACCGCAACAGGAGCTTTGGACCTAGTAGTATAAATCTTTGGTCATTGCCTGGAACATTTTCTGAGCTCACGATAGAACAGGATGTTTAATTCTCTTTTACTTTCACAGAAAAGCAGATAAATCACTATCTGGTCATTCCTGCACTCACAGCCTTTATGGTATTTTAAAAGCTAACCTGTCTCGGAGATGGAGATGACAGATAGTGTATTCCTCACAGCCACAGGAATGAAAACGGTCTGTCTTGGAGCGCAGACACGATCTCCCAATCTGTGAGGATGGCGCTGTGCCTGCTACCAATGTTGTATTCTAGTGTTTCTAATTACAGTCATCACTTAATGACCAGATGTAAAAGTCTGCAGAACTGTAAGTGACACACCACTGGCAAGAAGCAGCTTTTTCCAGCTGCAGTGGCATAAGAGGAGTCACCGATTCTTTGGCACCAGAGGCAGCCGCCGGGACTTACACATCTCCCTTTCTTTCGCCCGCATGGCCCCACACCAACATAGCTTTCCTTTGGGTTAGAGGCAATTAGGTGTTTGTTTGTTTGTTTTCCAGAGACTTCCCAGTGCTACCATTCTTAATATTTGAAGAAACATTCTTGTAATTGAAAATTTTGAAATTCTTTTTCTTTACATTCTAATTTTTCATTAGGACCATGAGTGAAAGTAATGATGTAGTTTCAGGGGGGAAAAAAAAGAAGGAAAAGCAAATTGGGAGCTACCAGACTGCAGTACAGCCAACACACATATTTTGTGAATGCAATACCAAGGACAAATAGTACAAAGCTTGTACTTGCATGCACAGTCAGAAGCTGGCAGAAAGCTTAAGGGTCATGAAGGCAAACAATTTAAGAGCAAACTGTTATACAGCCTTTTATTGTAACACTCTGAATAGGATGTTTCAGCCAAAGAAACTATTGTCCTTATGGAAGCAAGAAAGACATACAGGTGTATGGAACAAGTCAGCGTTTTTATAATGAACAAGTAGAATATGTTTGCAAATATCACCATGCAGCTACCATAAATTAATACAGCTGGAAAGCAGGGGAGAGTTCAGTTAATTTTAACTAGGCTTCCAGTCCTAAAGAACCAATAACGAAATTCCAGGTTCTACAGGAAAGCCATAAACTAGAGATTTTTTAAAAGGCCGATTCCTGATCCAGCCCTTGAGAAGCTCTTGAACATGCACAGTCCGAAGAACCAGACTTTAAGCAAGTCTCCTTAATACGTCCCACCACATTTGCTGGGGAATCAGATTTGAACATCAGATTTTGATTTCTTTGCTCAGAGAATGATGACAGGACAGATACTGCTCTGTGGACACTACTATGCAGTTTACATAAGCACATCCATACTTGCAAATTGGTGTTACATCTGAATCAAACACTGTGACGACTGTCCCAGGCCAAGCTAAAATAACTTGTAACATAAATAAAGGTAGTACCTCCATGCACAGAATGGATCTGCTGACAGTTGCCTGGTGAGAATTGTCTTGAAAGAGCTATAAAAGCTATAATTTTCCAAAAATTGTAGCTATTTTCTCTATGCTGGGAGCTCCCATGATGCTTCATCCTAAAAGCTGTGGTTTTGTTTGTCCTTCAAGGACAGGTAGTCAGAAGAAGAGGGGTTTTATTAAGACATTAACTAGCAGCTCTGTCAGAATCCTCTGTATGTCTCCTATGGACTTAATCCAATGGAATTAATTAAAAAGACTTCTGTTTGCTTAATGGAAATGAGACAAGCCATAATTTATAAACTTGGTGTGGACAACCAGACAGTCTCTGGCTTTCTGTCCAACACAAAACTATTTGAAATCAAGGAAGGTCACTGTGGTGGAAGAATGGTGTCTCCTGAAATGAAGAACGAAAGTTGCTTACATTGTTTAAGAAAGATGAATAGAGACTTGATAGAGAACCTGCCTTTAAAATTTAAGGCCACAGCTACTAAAACCGGGTCTTTTTAATACTCTTTCATACTGCATCTAAATTTCCTACAATCTTTGCTCCTAAGTAAAGAATTCATCCAAGATGATCATTGCTTTGCCTAAGAATAGGGAAAGGAAAGGAGACGAACTGCCCTCCTCGGAGTAGCTGTTATCAGACAGCCAGATGGCAAACGACGTGCCAGAATTTACAGGAAAGAATCCAACGCACATCATTAATTCCGATACAGCCTCTACACCCCAAACACCATTAAAATGTCACCGCTAAGGACTCTGAGAGCCAAGGCACCAACAAAACATGTTCTACACAAGGATTTCTGCAACCATTATGAATTATTGAAAATCTTCCCAAAATGCAGCAAGGAAAAGTTATGGAACGAGTAGATTGGTATATGTGATAATTATGAAGAACACAAGTAACCTTCAGTTGCAATACATATCTATATATATTTTAAATATATACATAATAAATGATGTTTCACTAAATTGTATTTGGTTTCACAAAACATTTTGTTTGTTCATAAAAACAATTTTCTGTTTAAAAGAAAACGACGGACCAGATCCTTGACCGTTAGCGTACCTCGCTCAGGTGGTGCACTTCACCGAGCTACACTAATCTGTGTCCAAAGAGAAACGCTACGTGACGCTAGATTTAAAGACATATTGTAGAGCGGCTTACAGGAAAAAAGGTCCTGTTCTTACTTCTAGGACTAACGTATTCTTTCTACATTTCCTCCATTTTTAGTGCAGCAATCTAAGCCACATATTTTGCTTTCACCAAATATAGAATTTTCCCCTCTCAGGTGGTCTTCATGACGAAGCTTCGGCGGAAGCAGAGTTTAATGTTATGACACTAAGCCCTTGCAATATCCAGAGTTAACAAATTCAGCCTTTCCTTTAGACATCAGATCTTTAGACGAGACATGTGGAGTCCCTTACAATGACACAGAGACCAGCAGAAGAGCCACGTCAGGGTCAGGGACACCTACAAACCACCTGACTCAGGAGTAAGACACCATTTGGAAGAAAGGCAAGAGGGCTTCTCAGGAGAGGGCTTTCCACTCATTAATTAGGAAGACTCTATCTTCCGTGGTGGGAGACAACAGGTATGCAGAACTTCCAGAGCCTCCACAAGCATAACTTTATTCTTTTTTTTTTAAATACGGTGTTGTTAGAGAAGTGGTTTTGTTAAAGAAGTGTTCTCGACATCTGTTACAGGGAAGGACAGTTCTCAAACCAGGAGATCTAAGACCCTAATGAACATCACTGCTCCGGTGGTGGCACGTGTGCTAACTAGTTCTTCTGGTTCAGCTCCCAGTAACTCAATTGTCCAGCATCAACTTGATCCCACTGGTCCCTTTCAATAAAGTGTTCTTCTTCAGAAATCAATTACGATTGTAGCATAAGTTTCATTGGGAAGGACTGCAAAATATCTAGCAAATTGAAAATAAGGTATTTGCATGTTATAGAAGGCTGTAACATCATCATAGGAAATACCCTAGAATCATAGAATGGTTTGGGTTGGAAGGGACCTTAAAGATCATCTAGTTCCAACCCCCCTGCCATGGGCAGGGACACCTAGATAATCACATCTCAGCTGGAACAATGGTGTTTTAATGATGTAAACTAATTTCATGTTGATTACAAAGCAAGAAGCAGAGAAAAAAAAAACTTTTTTTCAGTGGGAGGTGAGTTTGGGTGATCAGAATGCAACCTGCCCAGAGGAGACACTGCCTGAGCTCCCAGCCTAGCAAAATCCCAAACATGTTCCCCTGTCATGGGGATCTATGTGAAAAGAACTGGAAACACCCATCTGCTAACTCTGTGCTGTCGGGAAGATGCTATTGCTTGCTCTTTGACGTCACTTGCAGTGGCTGATAATGAAAACTGATGGTGATTCATAAAGACATCTCCTTTCCTAAGAATACTGGAACAGCAGCTTGCGTAATCCTGAGATTTACTTAATTAAGGAACAACCCCAGCACCGTTTTATTTGATCATAGTTCCTGTCTCTTGTCTTCACCTCCCTCTCCCTCCCAGCTTTACCACGAGTGCCTTTGATTAGCACGGCCCTAATAAGAAGCTTCATTCAAAAAGAATGCAGAGAGTGGGAAGGTAAGGCACTGAGGTGTGGCTGGTGATGTAAAAATTGAGAGGAGGAGGGAGTGGAAACGTATCAGAGAGAGGGGAGAAGTTGAGACGGTCCTGTTTGCTGCTGGCAAAATGAGAAGCCGAAGAGAGGGCCCGGCTGCAGCATGGGCACTGTGCTATCATATATGTCTCCAGAGATGGAGGAATTCACGTAGGTGAGGAATATCCCTATAGCTTAATGCCTCTGCTGACTTCTGATGAGACAAGACCATTATTTTCAGTATTTTGAAGCACTTTCTGCTTGAAACCTCAGAATCATCCAACTTCAAGTGTTTTGAAATGTGCTTCTCCACCGAGATTCTTGAAGAATGTTAGAGTAAATATTATCATATGTCATACATATTTGACAGCTGAGACACTGAAGCTGTATCTAACACAATCTGCCATGGGTTTCCTAGTTTCTGACCGAGGCGGCCTCCGAATCAGGAGAAAGCGGGGGGGGAAGCATATTGCTGCCTTCCAGGTGACCTTGGCGTTTTAAATCAGGAAGCAAGCAAGGAACCTCAGACTTGATCCAGCTCCATGTTTTATTTATTATGATATTGCAGCAGCACTCAGGGCCCCAGCCATGAATCAGAAACCCATTACGCTATCTAGCATGCAAACACGTAACAAACAGACGACTTTAAACACCCCTTATTTATCAGCGGTGATGTTTTAAAACTACTTTGCCTAGCAAGATAGGATTTATCGTGAAAAGTGTGTGTGTGTGTGGATATTTCTCATCCAGATGGGAAAATGCCTTTCCCAGAACGATTCAGGGGTGCTGGAGCCAGAGGCGGGATGGAGCACGGCCTGGCCCCCTGCGCACGCAGGACAGGCTGCCAGGGAGAGTTTCCAGCATTAAATATGGTATTTTTTGGTTAAGCAGATATGACGCCTTGAACTTACAGATCTGAGCGATGAGAGGAAGTCATCGCTGAGGAGAAAAGGCGACACCAGGCTCGAAAAATAAAACTGTCGAACCGGGTGAGCTTGTGGCCGAGAGCTCCGAGTAACGAATGCGGTGGCAGTTACTCGGAGAAACGTGGCCCAGCGCGGCACGGGCGGCTCAGCCCCGGCTTCTCCCGAGCCTGCGCATCCCTCCCCTCACCCGCCCCGAGCCCTTCCAGACCCGGCTGCTTTTCCCGCCCCGCGGCCGCCACTAACGGCGCCGCCGCCAACCGCCGCTCCCTCAGGCGCAGGCGGGAGGGCCCGTCCCGCAGCGCTCCCGCCTTCCCGCCTTCGCCGCCTTCCCCCCCCCCCACTCCGCCAGCGGAGGGAGGGGCGCGGACGGACTTGTTTCTCGGCGGAGCGATGCCGGCCCCCTCAGCGCCGCCTCCCGCCCGCCCCGCCGGAGGCGGAGGGTTACGGGGCGCAGTGCCGCGCCCGCGCAGGCGGTGTGAGGGGAATCGTCCTGCTCCCGCGGCGGACCCGTCGGCGTCGTTCCTCCGCTCCGCTCCCGCTGCCCCTTTCTCCGTCAGCAGCGCCTCGCCTCGCTCTCCCTGCGCCCTTCCTTCCCGGCGGGCTGGGGCTGCGTCTCCGCGTCGGCTTCCCCCTCAGCCTGGAGGCTCCCAATATGAACAGCATCGTCTACGCTGAGAGGCACCAGGTACGGCGGAGCGGCGGCAGCGGGCCCCAGCGGGACGTCCCGGGCGGCCGGCCCAGACGCGGCCCGCGCCGGCTGCGAGGGGAAGGGCGGCGGCATGGGGCGGGGGGCGGGCAGCGCCATGAGGCCGGGGGCGGCCGGGCGCTGCGCCGCCCCGGCCCCGCCGCTCTTTGTTCCGCGCTCGGCGCTGGGGATGGCGGCGGCCCGGGGCTGCTGGCGGGCGGGGCGGGCCCCACGGTAGCGGCCCGTCCCGTCGCACCGTGCCCTCCCCGCGCTCTCGGCTGGAGGAACAGGAGCCCGCTCTGGCTCCGCGCCTTTTCCTTGCTTATTTGGAGCCCGTTTCTCAAAGGCTGGCCAAATCTCGAAGTTGCTATGCTCATCGAGGCGAAGTTGTATAAATGGCCTGGATGGCGTGAGATTGATTCCCTCAGGCTGCCGGCCCTCGTCCCCCGCGGGGGCGGGGGGTTGCCGGGGCTGGGGGGGGGGGAGTCGGCGGCGCTGCCGTGGCCCTGCATGGGCACCAGCGGCCGGTGGGAATGTCGTGTAGCCCCCAGCCCAGAAAATCAGGTGTTCCCCACGCGGGTGGGTATTGTTGCAAGGTCAGGCGTTGCCTGCGTGCCTTTCCAAGTGCCACGCTGCAATCGCGTGGTGGCACCTTTCTTAAACCCTCTATAGTAAGTGGGGGAAAAAGAGAACCGCAGAAATCCTGGACTTTGAGTGAAGAAAATAGCCCTTTCGGGCTGAAGAACATGTGCTGACAGCTGATTGCCAATGTCATGACCCTCCCTGTCATCTATAGCAGTTCTAGGAAATAGGAGATAATACAGCGAAACCAGTGGCTGTCAGTCCACATTAGTGCTTCTGGAGAAAGGTGATGAGTATGAATGACCAGAAGGGCGTTTTTTTTGGGAGGGGGTGAGAGAAGTACAGTATTTTCTGCCTGCATGCAAAAATTGCCAGCAGCTTTTTAGAATTTTTCAGAAGTGCTTCAAGGTAGAAAATATCTTCGCATTGACAGCTTCACTGTTCCTTCACCCACGATTCCCATAGACATAAAACTGAATTGGTCACAATTTCATGCAGGGTGGAAAAATGTTGATGAAGTGAGAGGCGAGGCATCCGAGTTATTTACTGAGGAGAAGGATAGCAAGACTAAGCGGTGACAGACTAGTGGAAATTCAGTATCATGTCACTCTCCTTATTTGTTGTGGCTTGTGAAGGGGAGGATTTTTTTTGTTTCCAGTGATGGGTGTGTAGACACCACATTTATCCTCTTCTGTCAGGGATCTGCAAAATAAGAAACCAAGCAGGATGTGGTGCTTTGATGATGAGATTGGTTTAATTTTAGAAAGTGGATTTTGTAGCCACAAGCCTAACTCCTGGAGCACAGGATGCGACAGTCAGGGAATACTTTCCGGTTAGGAAACAGTACTTTAGCTGCTGTAAATAGGTCTAATTTTGTTTCCCTCAGCTTGAGTTCTTAAGGAGCAGGAGACGGTAAGAAAGGCAAAAACTGCCCAGAATGGGGAGTGGGAGACAACGACGACACACAAACAAAAAACCCAACAGTTTGCTGATTGTGTGACAAATGTTTGAAGAACTGTGGGAAGTGTGTGTTAGTAGAAAAAAGAAACCCATATGGAGGGGGGGGAAGGAAAGAGCGCAGATTTTAAGAGAGTGCATGTGAGGCAAAGGGTAGAAAAAGAGGTGTAGATAAAGACTGTGACAACAACAAAAAAAGGATAATGTGGAAAAGAAGAGGAAATGCAGAACCAGTATGGAAAGGGGATGTAATGACCAGTGCTAAGACTCAGTGAAACAGTGTATCAAAAGCATGGGGGGGGATAGCACTGGAAATGAGTACTAAATGGGCAGCTGGTGTGTTGCAGGTGAGAGTTGTGGTTGAAAGCGCAAGGAACATTCAAGCTTAAAACCTGTTTCTTATAATTTTTTTTAAGTCTACATACATAAATATGTGTTTGAAAGAGCTCTCTAGGCTTGCCCTCTATAGAGGACAGTCCAAGTATTACATCTTCTTGGATTATGTGTAAAAGGTTTTGGAAAGTGTCTATAGTACTTTTTCCTTCCCCTTCAATTCTTAACTGGTATATAGCAAATACTCTCTCCCTCTCTCCTCACTTTGGGGTGGGCACACAACTGAGGCCAATTTGCAGTGAAACAGAACAGTTTTGTTTACAAGTCGTAGTTATCAATGAGACTAAATCTTTAGTGGAAAACAACTGAAAAGTGAATATGCAAACCAAAATTGACATAAATTCTATGACTCTTATTTTAAATCACCAGTGTAAAGAAGTTGAGCCTGTTTAGTGGTGTAAAGTATGTTGAGATATGTCTTGGTCTATGATGTTTTTGCCCAAATGCAAACTCAGACATGAAAGGATCGTGTGGTTTTACCATAAATAAATGCTGATGTATGAAAGAAAATTTTTGAGGACATCTGGTTTTATCTTCTGGTACAGGTAATGGACTATGAGTAGTCATAGGTGTGACCTACATTTCTTCTGAACTGGGCTGTGAAAAGCCAGAAAGCCTTTAGCAACTAAAAAGCACCAACTGTGGTGTTAAATTCCATTTTTGTTTCACTTTACCAACATGTGTCAATCAAGTGTCCGTCATTATATCAACAAGTATCGACTTTCAATGAAAAGATTAAAAAGCGTCTCCCCCAAGCTAGTGTTTTACTTGTGAGTTGAAGAGGTAATACCTTGATCTGACAAAAAAGGTTGTGCAAAATTGGCACAAAGCAAGGGCTTTGTTTACTTTTTAAATGAAATACTGCACATGGAAAGTACCAATGGACTATACTAAAGATAAGAGTTCTCGGATGGGAGGAAAAATAAATACTAGCTGTATTGTTAGGTCACGGGCAAGGTGACTTTTGCCTCAGTACGTGGCTCTGGGACCTGTTGTCTTGGTACCTCACCTGACACCACAGCTCGTATGTCCCCTGAAAGTGGCGCTGCAGTGGAGTCCTAGGGCATGGTAACGGTTTTTAATCTCGGATAAATTCAACAGTCATCATCTTGCAGCAGGTTTTTTAAATGTTGGAATGTTTTCTGCAGTGAACAACTGTTTAAAAAAAGAATCAAGATGAACAGATCCTAAATTCTAAACACAATTAAAGTGTATTAATTATGACATTTATTTGCTCTTGTAACTGAGCTAATCGTATTTCAGTAGTATTTGCATTTGCAAGATACATGTAAGAGGATAGGATGAGGAGACTTAGTATCATTGTTATTTAGGTGAGTCTCTTAAATGCACTTTAAACGTATACACAGTGAAATGGAAAGATGAGTTTATTTAAAGGGGGGAAATTTCTCTTCTGGAAGTCAGTTATGTGCAACAGTTTATCTCTGAGTGTATTATGAGTCGTGACTCTTTCATGGTCCAGTGGTACATATATGTAGCAAATGAAAATCTCAGTCTGTGCAGAACAGTAAGTGTTTAGGAAACACAATTATGTTTAAATCAAGCAGGTGGGCAGACATTTGAGTACTGGCGTTCCTCTACTTGGGTACAGCCATATCATCGAAACACACCATGTGAATGCTTCATGGCTTCTGGCCTGTCTCGGTCCTTTGCAGTATTATACCTAGCGTGATCGACTCTTGATTGAAGGTGGTGTCTCCAGGCTCAACACCAGTGTCAATCTTTAGCATTAAAACTAGAATGGAAATCCAGAGTTTATATATTACTCTTATTTTTTAAAAATAAGTGCAGGAAATGGGCCTGCTCTCAAGTAAGAATTTTCTCAAGTGAAATGTGTTGTTCTTATTCTGGAATGCTAATTCTGTAGCTTTAACGTGTTTAAATAAGTGTATTTTGATGGAGCTTCAAAAGTAATCATTTCAGAGGCATCAGACTTCATGCTTTACCTGGCTGACAGTGATCTGTGAACATCACACTTGGTTTAAAAAAACTTAAAATCCTGGAAAATTGTAAAAAAAGCCACTGACAGCTCTTGATATGGTGAGCTAGAAGCAACTATAAGCAAGGGGGGAGAAGGTAATGACAAAGTGATTTAGATTTTTTAAATAATTTAAGAAAGGAATTTGTTTGCAGTACGTGTTTATAACCTTTAATGCAGAAAATCCAGCATTCTTGGCTTTTCATTGAATTTTGGCTGATTGTTTGGCTTCTGTTGTAGCAGTAGCATACCAAACCAAAAGGAATGCAGAAAGTAATGAATATGCTTGTGCTATTTAATGCATTTTGAGTAGTAATATTAGGCATGGTTCACACACAACAGTATTGAAACTTTGTGGCAATAATGAAGATGTTCAAATTCCTAGATATTCAGATTGGACAATATTATTAGGTGCGTAAATGCAAAATGTGTAGTTTTGACCTCATGCACAAAGGAGCACTTTAAAAGACAAATCTTCTATTTCAGTCCAGAACTATTTTGGATGCCCCTTTTAGGTCTTGAAGGTCATAAGCAAGTACATCAGGCAAAGTTAAAACACTGCACTTGAAATAAAGTTCTTCCGTTACAGGAGGATATGACAAAAGATGTCCAGAGATGTAAACCGAACGAGGATGATTCTGGAATTTAGTTGAAATTGTTTGAATAGTTGTCGTGTAACTTGAAATCTCCCCAAAGCCTCAATACTGGTAATTAACAGCCATCCCAATGAATATTGAATGGGGGAATGCATAATGTGATGCGTGAGCAGACCAGTAGCCTGTTTGTCTGAACTGTGGTAGCGATATACATTTCATTTGCTTTGGTAATTATGGACCTCTACTCAGTTAACAGCAGAACTTCTTTGAGAGACCTGGCAGTCGAGAAAAAGCTGGTTTAAAACCAGTGTGAGCAAGATGGATAACCTGATGTGTCGCTTTCTGCTCAGAATCAAGCAAGTGGTGACTGGGTTGGTCCAAGCCTTTTCACCAAAATGGTCTGACGCTGTACTGACCTCCCAGTACAACTCCTGCCTGGAACTCAGAGCTTGTCCCCCTTGACTTTCCTTTTTAGATGCCTCCTGTAGTTTACATTTGGCTACGTAAGCGTGGCCATCATGTCTGGATAATTCCTACAACAGAAATGGAAGGTTTAAAATCTGAAATGATAAAGTCAGAGGTCTCTTGGTGATAATTCTCTTGTATATTCGTGGATAGTCTTGGTGAAGCATACCTTCTAATGGATTCTCATAACTTTCTTTATAAGCTAATTCATTGCAACACTTGTGTTGAAATAATACCTCTGCATCTTTGAACAACAGAATGTTTCAGCTGAGGTGAATCTTTGGGGGAATTGTGGACATCAGACTGTTTGCTTCTGTTTTTGAGAAGTGAAATGTTTTGACTGCTTTAGAAACTGAAATGGTTATACCAGTTGTACCAACAAGAGAAGAAGTGTTGACTTCCAAATGCTTAGTTAAATAGTATTTGGTAAATAGAGCTTGATTTCAGTTTCATAACTTGCCTGTAGGATTATAAAAAGAACATACATTTAATCTTTGAGATTTTTTCCTAGCAAAGTATGCTGACATTAAACTATGTTGTAGAAAGTTGTAGTCCCCGGGGTACTGTTCCTGTAGTCCTCCCTGCATTCAGAGGTACTATATTACAGACAGGCACCACTGCTGCTCTGGAGCAGTTGTTTCCTTCTTTATATGCATGTGTTTGTGTCTGTTCTAGTAGGCAAACTTAATTAACATTATTTATTTCTACGCGGTTATCTGCTGGCTGAAATATTCTGTCTTCAGGGTTGCAAGAAGCTGTTAAGGATGGAAGCAGTTTTCCTGTGGAGCTGGTATGTTGTGGGATAATGCCCCCTGCCGCTCTTGAGAATCAGCCTCCCGCTTGAGCTGCTGATCTACTTAGAGACCAAGGGAGGTACAGTTCCTGCCAAAGTGACCCCGTGTGTAAGCGCTGGCCAGGCAGTAGGGTCGCGAGGCTCTCTTGCCTACGGCATAGGTGACTTTGAATTTTTGACAAGGAGAAATGAGCTGCACCTATTTTTAGGAAACTGTATTCCCAATGTGGCATTTAATCTGTAGATACAAATATAGTTTTGGAACTGCAGTGGGGAACTCAAGTGGACGAAGTGATTGATGTTTTCCTGAGGTGGCATCAGGGTCATGGAAAGTTCCAGAGTGGGTGTTTGTTCCCTGCTCCCTCCCCACTGCTGCTCCTCCTCCTCTTCTCCCCTCCCCCAAAAAGCCCAGCATAAACAGCCCACCTGCATGCAGAATCCCAGCAAAACTACCCCAATCTGCACTGCCAGGGCAGAGCTTGACCAGAACTTAACAGATTCTGTTTGCAGGGTAGCAAAGAGACTTTTTGTCAAAGAAAGTTATCATTGAAATAGCGATTTCTGACTTCATAATTTTTTTGGAAGTATCGAAGACTGGAGACATGCCCAGTCATTTCAGACATGTCCTTAATCCATCTTCAGTCCATTTTAGGCATTCAGTAGAAGAAGGATATAAGTAGATGAGTACAGGAAAAGCAAAAGGTAGGAGGCATGTGGATTGGTTTCTTTTTTAAAATGTAGTCATTTTTGTTGTGTTACTTAGGCGTTATCTACTTGTGTAAGCAAGCAATAATGATCTAGATATAGGAAGTGCTGAAGGTTAGAGTTGGTAAGGAATTGTCTAAAATGGGATTCAGCTGTTCTAACTCTTTCTCTAAGCACTGATTTGGCCACTTTCTTGTCTCTGTGGGTATAAAAATTGATGTGGATGACCTCTCGTTAGGCATGAGAATGTATTGGCGTCAATACAGAATTTTTCAGGCTGTTTTCCTTTTGTGAAGAAAAACTTGTTTGTTTGGGTCAGGAACTTCTACTTTAAGACACTATTAAAGTTTCATCTGAAATATATGGTAGTGCTATCTATTGTCCTTACTTGATAACTTCTCCTTTATTGCAGATTATGATGCATGATTATCACAGAAGAAATTCATGTCTATAGCTCTTAAGGACTTTATTACATCATCTTCAAGCCTGATAGTTTTGGAATCCGTATTGCAGCTGCAAAGACACATCTGCTTTTGCATTTCAACAAACATCTTCCCTGTCAGAAGATACCAAAACTGAAGTGCTCTGTTTTAACACAGTGATACCATTGGATTATTTTAAGATCTCCCAGTTAAAAATTTACAGTAATATATTTGCTAGGTAAGTTGATACTGTTGGCTGCGTATACAATAGTTAATACTTTTGCTGAAATTCTGCGACTTTAAAACCTTGCTGTCCTTTTTTTAATAAAACACAACAAATGAAAGTATACACAAATGGATAATGATCTTTGTAAGTAAGATTGTTGTTGCCAGTTTAGGGTCAAATGCTTTCAGTAGTAAGTGAATTTAAATGGATTAACACTAGAATTATTTTGTGTGGGGCTTGCTATTTTTATTACTGATTTTTGCTGTCCCCTTTTTCTACTTTGGGGGTTTTCTTGTTTAGTCTGATCTTCAGAATTTTCTTATACTTCAGATGGAAATATAAATTGTTGCTGGTAACGTTAGTAGTATCCCACATATTCTTTCCTTTAAAATTGTTGAGGAAAGTATACTTTTGCGTATGTTAGCATCTCAAACTTACAAATTTGATTGATTTTTTTTTTTTTTTTTTTAATTATTTCAAATTCATTAGGTCACCTCAGGTTCATATTTTAGTATTCTCAATTAGCTTCCTATTTGGAAAGTGGACTTTTCCTAAAAGTGCTTAACTAAAAAAAGAATCAATTAAATGAGCTATAAAATAGCTTCCAAATTCAAAAGTTAGTTTCCTGAAGTCATTTTTCCAGTCTTGGTCCAATTTACCTGAGGTGGTATGTTTGTATATGGGTAAGATCTTCAGGGGAAGTTGTTTCAGCTTCGTGATGACTTAAAATACACAGTCGTTGTTCAGAATATATTTAATTCTGTCTGTTTTGTTGGTGCTAGTGTTCTTTCATGACTTCCAGCTACTCTAAAATATTTAATTAAGTCATTACTCATAAAATGAAACAAAAAACCTATTTCTATACCTATTCTACTTCACTAGTTACTTCAAATTCTCAGTTCTTATTTTTCAGTGTAGCTGGTTTTGGGGTCTGTGCAAAAAATGAAGCTGACCAGTATGACAGATTCATGCAGTGAGCAGAAAATAGTGATGAATCTACCAAATCCGATCTTTATAGAGGGGAATGAAGCTTCTTGTGTAATCCAGTGGTTTCCAACTTGCTCCCACGGAGCTAGCACAGGTTCAGCATGTAGTTTTGGAGTTGGTACCTACTGAAGTGATGTGGATAAGTTAAAAGTTGTGGCCTCAGTCTCTGAAAAATCATTAATCCAGTCCATCCAAAGGATCGTTGTCAACATGTACTCATCAACAGTAGCACTTGTCTAGGCTTTTTTTTGAGCTTGCTTTATTTATTTATTTATTTAAAATTCCTCATGAATGTTTGTTTGCAAACAATGTGTTAATAGTACTTCTGTACTGCAGCAGAATGTTGTATCTGTAAACTTTACACATTCTGTTTTCAGCCAGACCAACACCAAAATGATTCCTAATGGATATTTGATGTTTGAAGATGAAAACTTCATCGAGTCATCTGTTGCCAAACTAAATGCCTTACGTAAAAGTGGTCAGTTCTGCGATGTCCGTCTCCAGGTACCTGTTTTCTGTCCGAATATGATGGTTGAATGTGGTGGGTTTTTGTTACGCTACGTAATGCTATGTGCCTCGTTGATTGTGAGGCATGAGATTTTAGAATCTGATTTTTCTGAAAAATGCGTACTTAAAAAAAAAAAAAAACCCAAACCAGATATACTTTGAGAGAAGCGACGCTAACATTTTTTTCAGCTGACTTAAATTGGAGACTGTATTGATTTGAAAAATTGATTTGAACTGTGACATTCACTTGGGTAGACCTTTATACTACTATAATACAAACATACTTTAAAAAAAGTCTTACCAGCACGTGGGTTTCTTATTTGTGTTTTAAATAAAGGTATGTGGACATGAGATGTTGGCGCACCGAGCCGTGCTAGCTTGCTGCAGTCCCTACCTGTTTGAAATCTTCAATAGTGATAGTGATTCTCATGGAATTTCCCATGTTAAATTTGATGATCTCAATCCAGAAGCTGTTGAAGTTCTGTTGAATTATGCCTATACTGCTCAGTAAGTAGTTTTCACAGAAACCGGAGAGAGTAGACTTTTTAATTTAAAAAATGAAAATAATAAAGATGAATTTCTTTCTTTAACAGGTTAAAAGCCGATAAAGAACTGGTGAAAGATGTATACTCTGCAGCAAAGAAGTTGAAGATGGAGAGAGTGAAGCAGGTACAGTTCTCACCTCTTTTGGAAGTCCATTCTGCTTTCTCAGGCTGACAGCATTATGCTTTTTGGTGTTAATGAGACAAAAAATGATGATTCTGTGGAAAAAGTGCTCAGCAGATGAGCTTCTTTAGATGTTCATTAGCATTGTATTGATTTGAGTGACATCGGTATGCATTGCTTCCACTTGTGTTATCTTTGTGCTGAAGGGTTCTCTGAAGTTAAGTTTTGTATTTTTGCACCCGTGTAAGCAAAACGGCTTCTGAATCACAGCTGGTTACTTACCTTCAGGTTCGTGGAAGAGTGGCGTGCTTCGTTGCGTTGCGGGGCACAATTAAACCTGTGAATCTGTGGCAGTGAAATGTGAAAAAAGAATAATCCACACACTCCTGAACATAAGTTTGGTAGAGCTTGACTTTAGAAATACTTAGTCTTGCCGCAAATGGGGATACCTTTGACAAGGGGATTGGGTTTCTTACCTTCATTTGACTGCAGATAAGCAGTTTTGAACAGGTGTTCAATAGAAAAGCATGGGGTCAATGTATATATGAGTAGCTTTCAAATGTGTATGACTTTTAGTATGTGTATATTCCTATGGAAGGCAACAGCTTCGTTGAACAAACAGTTTCGTTTACAGCTTCTAGCACGGGGAGGGGATGACAACGGACAGTCACTATTCTGCAGTTAGAAAACAGCTGTTGCTGTATGTTGGGATGGATAATTTAAACATATAAAAATCCTGTCTACTTGTAAACTAAGATGTAGCCTTTTTTCTTAAAAGGTTTGTGGTGACTATTTGCTCTCCAAGATGGATGTTCAGAGCTGCATCTCTTACCGAAACTTTGCAAGTTGTATGGGAGACTTGCGTTTGTTGAACAAGATCGATGGCTACATTCAGGAACATCTTTTACAGATTTCAGAACAGGAGGAATTTCTTAAACTTCCACGGTTAAAGGTTAGCTTAAGTTTGTAGACTGCCTTCTGGTACGTGATTTCCAAAAAGCAACCCAAGGAGCAACTATTATGGCTTCCTTTTCAGGAGCAGGAAAACTTGGTGTACTGAATTCTATCAACAGTGTGAAATTTCTGGATCTGTATAATATTTATACTACTGTGAACCTTAACTGTAGAGAATACATACTGTCATCCTTTCTAAGCATAAAAGATAACTGCAGTTGTACTTAAATGTGCTTCCTAGCTTCAGTGGCACAGGCTGAAAGTTACTCGTAGGTAGTGTTTTCTAGCTCTGTGGTAAAGTGAGAGTAATGCTCACTACGTACAGTACAGTATGCTACAAATACAAGGGTAATAATACCTATAGAGTAAATCATCCTTTTCTCTTCTAATTCAAGCTTGAAGTAATGCTGGAAGACAATGTTGGCCTACCCAGCAATGGCAAATTGTACACAAAGGTAATCAACTGGGTACAGCGCAGCATCTGGGAGAATGGAGACAGCCTGGAAGATCTAATGGAAGAGGTTAGTCTTTAAGAAAATGGGATTAAACTTTTTTTTTTCTTTTTTAAAGTCAATATGAAGGATGATCCCTTTTTCTTTTCATTTTTTTAATTTTTTTTCCCTTTTTTAACTATGACCCTAAAGAATTTAAATTTTACTGTAGGTACCCCTAAGCTGAGAAACTGGGGGGGTGTTCAGGTGAGCTGAATGAACTGTTCAGTCTGGTCTTCCGCTTTCCTTTTTTGCTCACTACGTGCTGTATAGTAACCTCAAAGTGGCGTGTATCTTGCTTTAGAATTGGGGAGGTGGTACTGAAACTTGCCGTAGATTCTTAATGTTTTCCTTTGCAGGTTTTGCTTGTAAATGCGAAGTAGGTAAAAGCTTCTAATGGTTGTTCCTCCCCGTTGATTTATCTCCCCATAGGTTTATTAACAAAACTAGGATACCAAGGCTGAAGAACCAAGAAGAAACCTCAAGTGTATTGACACGTACAGAAGCAGCAGTCCTGCCCCAGTTCTCCTAAGAAAATCCGCTGTGGGCAGAGAACGATGATGATGATTTAATGGTGTTTACTTACTCCTTTACAGGATACATTATTTTGAAAGTTGTGTGTTATTAAATGGCTTTACTCATGAATAGTAATACTAGATGTAGCCTGGGCAGTGCTTAATGGAAAAAGTAGTGGGGAGTCTAAATTTTTAATTGGCTAGAGAAAATGGACTTTACAGAAACCCATGAAACATCAAAATTTTCCAAGTTTGTTATTACAAGCACAATAGATCTTCGGAAACACTTGTATAGGCAAAAGTACATGTTGATACTGTCGTATATTCTCAAGTGTATATTTCCTCTTGGAAAAACTCATTTTTAAAAGCTTTGATCATGTTGAAATTCAGATGCATTTCATTGAAACAGTTGCATCTGATGTTTAGTTGTGGACAACAGTTTCCTCCAGAACTTAGATTTGTGTTGTCTTCCCTCATTCCCATACCTTTCTTTTAGAGTCCACTGTTGGCTTCTCTTAACTTTTTCTGATCGAGATAAATATGTGTACTTTTCAAAGCAGAAAACTTGTTTGCGGGGATAACGAAAATGCTTGCATGAGATTTGTGAATTTGTGTAATTCTGCAAATTAATGTGCCTTTTGCTTGTCTAATGTTTCTGTGCTGGAAAAACAGTAGAAGTCCTTGGAAAACGAAGATTTCTCTCAAGCTGAGAAAGTAAGGAACCTTCATCCCATGTTTGAAGATTGCCACCATGACATCTGCTTCCTTTTAGTTTTGTCATTCTGCTAGATTGAGATGAGATGACGAGAAGTATGCTGGCGACTGCCTTTTGTAATCTGCCTGTAGCTAAGTAGCAATGGAGACAGTAGCCACATGGGTATTCTGTTGTTGTTTTTGCAGGTTCAAACGCTGTACTACTCAGCTGATCACAAGCTGCTTGATGGAAATCTGCTAGATGGACAGGCTGAGGTGTATGGCAGTGATGATGACCACATTCAGTTTGTGCAGGTACAAATTGCAGACAGTCTCAGGTAACCCCAGACAGACTGGAGCAGTTTACAGCACACCTGAAGTCTTGTGTACTGTTAGCAGAGAAGGCAGCAGTAGCTTTCATGGAGAAAGGCGTGACGAGAAAGTCTTTCTCGAAACTGCTGGAGGCGACGATTGAGTCTCCGCTTCTGGTTCTTCGGCAGACTTGCCTCTAAGCCTTTGCAAAACGGAGTGCTTTAGGTTTGACTTCAAAATAAATCTTAGGCTGTTAGAAGAAAGAAGAGGTAGGAAAGCAGTCAGCTGTGGCAAGTCAGCTGTGGCTTTGTAGAGGTATTCAAGAGACTGTAAAGAATCACGGACTGCTTGGCTTGCAGTGGAGAATGCATCTGCTAAATTTTGGCACAGAAAAAGATTCCAGACGTAAGTTCTAATGCTTCAGCTGCCAGCATCCGTTTCTTTTGTTCAGCTGCCCTGGTAATGTGCAAGAGAGATTTTAAAAAGCAGTAGTAGATAATTCTGATCTAGAGATAGCCGATGCTTTGACTGTGTACAAATCAGTCTTGTGCTTTTTGGGATTTATTTTTTTTTTTTTTTTAGCTCTAGCCAGATGTAATCATTCCCAGCTCCTGGAAAAACACACGGCTTAACACAATGGAGGCTGTTTAAGAAACAAAGAATAAAAAAGGGCTAATAGATGTAAATTATCAATTGCTTCATACAAATTAAGGTTGTTTAAATTCACCGAGTTAGAAGCAACTATATTGTAGTATTTTAACTTGTAACAGTGGAATGTGCTGATACAAAAGTATACTTCTTGAAATTTTTAACAAATGTTTATGTAAAACACTCTCCATCCCAGAACATGGATTTTAGAAGGGAAAAGAGAGGAAAATGAAAAGCCAGCTAATTTTCCAGTTTCTTAATTGCTTTTAGTAAGCCTTCACAGACTTCACCACCTTTGGATACTATGCCTTGTAAGACTTAGAAGCTGAGAGGTGAACGTTCAAAAAGTTTGTTTTCAGAAATAAGGCCAAGAGTTCTCAACTTTTTCTTTTTTTAAATCCTTTCTGATAATAAGAATTGCCAACTTTAGACATTCTAAACAGTTGAGAGAACTAACACCAGAAAACCCACAGATGACAGTCCTGAAAAAATTGTAACTTTTACATTTTTGAATTACAAAAGTTTGTAACTTCTGTAACTGTCGAGTCAATTGAAGGATAAGAGAATAAGCTGTTAATTGGATGAAGATGCAGAAATAACAAAACCGCTATCCACAAATGAATTGATTTTCATGGTGAGCTGAGTATAGCAATGAAACTCTCCTGTGTAAGGTTATCTATGAGTTAGATGATGTATTTCAGAAGTCTTACGACAGTTTCCATAGAGATCAGGCTCCAGGGAACTGTGCAAGCATCGCAAACTGGGTACTGCGGTCATAAACTTTGCTGCTGAACAGAATAGACGGAATGTTAACTTTTTTTGTGTTTGGTTCAGAAAAAGCCTGAACAACCCAGCCAACTGTGCAGTGTAATCTGAAATGTGAAATTTGGGGGTTTTTCTTAATTGAGCAAAATAATGTAAGCTACAGTATAAATTTAATTGAAGAAGAAAGCAGAAATCTCCTGTTAGTGGGAAGTATCAAGGGAGTAAAATCCAAGAAACAGCTAATCTGAGCACAGAGAGGAACTGAGGCGAAATTAATTTGTCTGCAGGGAATGAAGAGAATAGTTAATTCACTTCCAAATAGCATTATATAATTAAGTTCCAGAAGCAGAGCTTGCGAGTGAGGCTTCTAGTTTGTAGATCGGTTCTCTCCAAATGGATGTAGGTTTTTCCTTACATTTGAAAATCCTGCTAGTAACGCATACTCTCTTCTAGGAATTGGAAATGTTTTCTAGTCAGACACCAGCAGTATAAAGCTGCAGTATCAGGATGCAGTGAGTACCCAGATAAGACGTAGGGTGGTTTTTGGCTGCTCTTGCGGAGTAGGCCAGATGTTCTGTTGAAAATTTAGGTGTGCTATAAATGATGCTCTGCGGAGGTGGTAGACGAAGTGTTCTCTTGAATAGTTATGTATTAGCTCAGAGAAGCAAAGGTAGAAGGAGGTGTAGTCTCTGGCTAGGTTTCTGTAGCTGCCTTTTGATTTTGCAGAAGAAGCCACCACGTGAGAATGATCACAAGCAGATTAGTAGCAGCTCCTCTGGAAGTCTTTCTCCAAATGCTGCTGTTCAGAGTCCTAAACACGAGTGGAAAATCATTGCTTCAGAGAAAACTTCAAGTGAGTAACTGGGGCAGGGTTTGTCTAAAAGATACGTCTGGTATTGTGTACCTACCACCTCCCGCTCCCTGGGGATTTCCTTCAACATCCGTAAGGAATGCAGAAGTGCTTTTTCTTACTGATGATGCAAGTCAAGTAATTGGCCCAGTAGTTTGTGGGACGTTTCTAACATAACTGGGACCAAACTGGGATCACTTACATCTGGATTCCTTATCGACAGGGCCATCCCAAATCCCATGGTGTGTACAATTTACCCAGAAGGTCCTAAGGAGATAGGCAGTCTCTAATTAATTAACAGAGCTATTTGCTGTGTGGGTGCGCAAGGACACTTTCTCCTAGCACATCATTAGATGGCTGTCTTGCGTCCTTTGAGCACTATATTAATAATCTAAAACTTGTATTTTTCAGTAACTAGGCTAACAGTTGGAACCTGTAACCAGAAAAAATAAAGTTTTCACACTTAGAAGGGGAGAAGCATAATGAGGAGACCCTAGTCGGTATTCACTTAGTCACCTAAAACTGTATTACATTGGCGGTCTCTCCTTTTCTCCTGACGACAGGTAACACCTACCTGTGTCTTGCTGTTCTGGATGGTGTGCTGTGCGTGATATTCCTGCACGGCCGTAACAGCCCTCAGAGCTCCCCCACGAGCACGCCACGACTGCTGAAGAGTCTGAGTTTTGAGCTTCAACCAAATGATCTCATCGAGAAGCCCATGTCTCCAATGCAGTATGCTCGGTCTGGACTAGGCACGGCTGAACTTAACGGCAAGCTAATCGCTGCAGGTAAAAGAAATAGTAACAGTTCTTTCAACAACTCGCTCAGTTTGGGGGCGAGGGGGTGGACAGTGGCTTCTTAACTCTGTACGCTGTATTAGAGTCAGCGTTCTTCAACGTCAAAGCAGTTGGGCTTTGGAAACGTGGTATCATCTGACCTCTTGCTTTTAGGTGGATATAACCGAGAGGAGTGTTTGCGCACAGTGGAATGCTACGATCCGCAAAAGGACACTTGGACTTTCATTGCACCGATGAGAACACCAAGAGCTCGGTTCCAGATGGCAGTTTTAATGGTGTGTGGTGGGTGGAGATCAGATGAAATGGGACCTTATGTAAATGTAGGTGGGACAAATAGGGCAAACTGTACAACATGGTAACAGAAGTTGCTTAACTCTCCTTACACCGTTAGTACAGTGCTAATGGTTTGAATTGTTGTGTACTTGGATGCGAAGCAGATGTTTGTTTCTTCCATTTAGGGGCAGCTATATGTTGTGGGTGGGTCAAACGGTCACTCAGATGACTTGAGCTGTGGAGAAATGTATGAGCCAGAAATAGATGACTGGACTCCTGTTCCGGAACTGAGAACCAATCGCTGCAATGCAGGTAACACATCTGCAGTTGATGGACTGTTGGGTTTTTTTTAAATTTATTCATTTATTAGCTTACTTATTATCCTTTCCTATATGAATAGGAGTATGTGCCCTGAATGGAAAACTGTACATTGTTGGTGGTTCAGATCCTTATGGCCAGAAGGGACTTAAGAACTGTGATGTGTTTGATCCCGTAACAAAATCTTGGACAAGCTGTGCTCCCCTTAATATCCGTAAGTTTGTTGTGTGGTTTGGGAGGGAGGGGGGAAAAGGGCGATTGCAAAACTGCAGGTTTAAAACCAAACCAAACAAAAAAACTGTTTCAGTTTCAGCTGCTGTGGCATACTGTTAGCGCATGACTTCTGTGCTGGGCTCTGACTCCTGGTGTTTGATTGCAGGGAGACATCAGTCTGCAGTGTGTGAGCTGGGTGGATTTCTATACATAATTGGAGGAGCGGAATCGTGGAACTGCCTGAATAGCGTGGAGCGTTACAATCCGGAGAACAACACTTGGACCCTGATTGCACCCATGAACGTGGCTCGACGAGGAGCTGGAGTGGCTGTTCATGACGGTAGGCCTCCGCAGGCGTAAGCAACCTCTTGTGCTCGATGCTTTTTTTTTTTTTTTTTTTTTTTTCATGTTAAGCTACGATGCAAGTAGAATACAAAGCTGTGTTCCTTCTCAGGGAGGAAACAATACAGTAAGAACCTGGCTGTGCCTCCAATTTTAATTAAAAACTGTAACCAGAAAAACAAAACACCCTCTCGTTTTTGTTTTGGGACATCTGCCCCCACCTCTTTCTTTTCAGAACATCACCATGCAGCTTCTAGAACTGCATCTGTTTGAATTGGGACTTTGCACTTACTCTGGAATAACTTCCAGGCAGCTCTAATGATCGAGAGACCCAGAGCAGGTCAATACTGTAACTTCAGACCTTGAATAAGGCAGAGGTTTCTGCGAGAAAACCTGAAGTTCCTTCCTTCTGGCTTAGTTTGTCTCCGCGGAAGGGGGGCTGTGTTTGGCAACGCAGCTGGTGCTTAGCACTGAAGCATTTGCTTTGTTTCCTTTTGATAGGAAAACTCTTTGTTGGCGGCGGCTTTGATGGCTCTCACGCGGTGAGCTGCGTGGAGATGTACGACCCTGCTAAGAACGAGTGGAAGATGATGGGAAGCATGACTACTCCGAGGAGCAACGCCGGGATCACGACGGTGGCAAACACTATTTATGCAGTTGGGGGATTTGATGGCAATGAATTCTTGAACACAGTTGAAGTCTACAATCCGGAGTCAAACGAATGGAGCCCCTACACAAAAATTTACAAGTTTTAAGCGAATTAAATTCCCTTTTCAAACTAACAGGCTTAGTGATGTAATTGTGTTTTAGTAGAGGTACACATGTGAATAGGGTTGGGGAGGGCATAGATGTTGCCAACAGCAACACAGAGCTTTTGCATATTGCATATTAATGTGCTGTACATATTTGTTTTGGAAAGAATATCGAGATGAAGGGTTTTTTGTGTATTTTAGAACTTTGTTTTAGGGCTTTTTTTTTTTTAAGATTTTGAAGATAGTGCAAGAGAAACTAGACTGGGCATATCATTTCAGGAGCTTCCCCCAGCGTTTGGTTTGTCACTTTGCACATTAAACGACTTCTCCTGTAGGATGTGTTCTCGGGGCAGGAAGTGTAAGGTTTGTGGGGGATAGTTTGTTTGGTTTTTTTTTTTCATCAGGCCTTGTTTTCCTTCAGTAACTGGAACAATCTGTAACAAGAAGCCTTATTTAAATAGATATAATGGCTATTTTTTTTATTAAAAAAAGCTGACATGCCTGCCAATACCTTATCTTTTATGATTGCCTTTTTATAACAGTTTTTATATACTCAGCAGAGTATTTTATCTGTTGAAATGAAAATGGCAGATAAATGGTTCTTGAAGCAAAGAGACAACCTTGGAGTTCATAGAGACTGAGTGGGCCAGGCGATTTACCACTGCAGGTGAGCTTCTGAGCTTTTGCCTCTGCTACGATATCGTAACTTAGTACGCAACACCTTCGTTAGAGCTGAATGGAGTTTCTGAACATAACATAGCTGTGACTTTCTAGGATGGGAGAACTGTTTTGGCTCCAGCTGTTTGGACAAGAATGCAGAGGGTGCTTTCTGTACAGCAGTTTTGTTACTATGGGTGAGCTAACCTTTGTAAAACAAAAACTTCAGTGTGGGGGGTTTCTCATGGTTTTTAAACTCTTGCCAGTTGGCACTGAAACTGTATTCATCTGATTAGTAACTGTCTTAAGTTCATTTTTCTAATATTACAAGCTGAAAGTGTGATAGAACACAAATAACTCGATTTCATATGTGCTCATAGTACTATGTTTTAGTTCACTTTCTCTATTCATATGGATAAAACATTGGTTAGGATGACTTGGTGTCTAATGTGTAGTGCTGCACATCTAACTCCTGGTGCCAAAACTAGCACTGACTGCTTGCTGCTGCTGCAAACACATTAAAGGTACCTTTGGGAAATCCTTGCACCACAGGACTGCTGTGCTGTGTCTTTGTGTCCTTTTCTTTAACAAGACAGTTTACAAACAGAAGTTTGTGATATTGAACTAGATGCTTCAAATCTATGTAGCTACAAGACAAACGAGGTAGGATGTTTAACTGAACCCCTCCTTGAGTAGAAACAGAGAGGGGCTGAAGCGTGACGTACACCTCCTGCCTGCCATTTGTGAGTTACCCTCCAGAAGTAGGCGTAAAGGTCTCGGAGCACGCAGCCAGCACCTGGCTCCTAGAGCTCAACCGCCGTTGTCTCAGGGAGATTTTCCTACTTACAGGCTGCTCTCAGGATCTGTTTACTGAAAGCTCTGTGCAAATTGAAGTGTGGTGCTCCAGAGGTGAGATGAGAAAGGGGCAAAGTGAAACTTGAAGAAAATATAAGTGTGTAACACCATGGTGAAAAGAAACACCCAACACCATTGTAAGGAACTTGATCTGCTCATTCAGCTGTGGTCCTCAGCATTAGTCAAGTAGTTTTAGGAAACTAAGCCGCTGGTGATGGCACTAATTTCAGTTACCATCACATTCTTAGTTTACTACAGCTGTCTGATCCCAGCACTAGTAACAGGACCTCTGCTACAGGTTGTTTCACATAACGCAAGGCAGCCCTGCTGGAGTGGGGCATGAGCAGACTCCTACATCTCTACACCGGAGTAGGACAACACCAGACCCAAGAACTTGCTGATTATTGCAAGCTGTAAAGCTGGGTGCATGTGAACAGGGAGAGTCAGGATGAGAGGCAGTAACAAAGTAGTTGTCTTAATCTGTCTCAGCCCTCTTCCCCAGAGGTGTATCAAAAGTAGATGTGAGCTAAAACAGGGACACGGTGTGCTCGAGTCCAGGAGCTGGATCAACTTATGATACAAATTGCCAACATAAGCTTATTTGAGCATAAGGTACTTACCCCACAACTGTGGGATACCAACTGAACAGAAGTAGCCCTTAAAATGAGTGTTGCTCCGACAGTAACTCTACCAAGCCAATACTTCCGACTTTGAAGTGTCTGGGGGCAAGAGCTGCATTAAACTCGCATCCACAGTAATTGGGCCAAGTGAAAAACAGAGCTATTGAAAGAAAGGGCCGTGCAAGAATTAACTGCTGTTTACTGTAACGATAAATTACATTTTTACAATAAAGATTTTACAAAGACATTCAAAAGTTAATATCAAAATAAACACTTTAGAACTGTGCCAGTCATCTCGTCTCTGTACAAATACATACATGGAAGAGGTAGCTTTAAAGGCCACAGCAGCACTGGAAATGGCTTTTAGAAAGTTTCATGGACTTGAAGCGGTTTTGGAAAGCAACAAACAAACGGTACGTTGGAACAGAGCTGTCGCCTGGAAAGCAGAGATGAGACGAGTCATGGAGTATAACCCCAGAGGGAAAAGCCGCTCCTGCCTTTACGAGAGAAGGCGGCAAAAGAGAAGGATGAGGAGTTTTCCCAGAGCGCTGCTAGCAGGTTTCTGCTGCGTGAAGATTAAGCAGGTACTGGAACAGAGGGAAAACATCCCTTCCCTCTGGAAAGAGGTCCAGGACAAACACCTGCGTGAGGCCGGGTTTTTTGTTTTGTTCTTAAAAAAAATGAGCATCAAGCCATTTCTTTCCCCATTCTATATCCTCGCTTAAGCTTTACGTAGTTGACTACACAGGATACCTACATTGTGCCTGCGTTTTAGTCCTTCATGTCCGTAGGGGTAGCAAGCGTCACAGGTACCTGGCTTCGTATTCAGCTGCTTTCCCTTCAGTCCTTTCAGACCCCCAGCTGCCAAAATACATTCTTTTTTCTCACTCGTCACTTCTCAAGTAACAGCAAAACACAACACCTTACGGGGATTTTCCTGTACAACCGTTACCAGACCTTAGAGCCCCTAACGCAAACGACAGGAACTTAGAATGCCAGCCCAGCACATCTGCGGTACATCAAACCAGCTGCATGGCTCCAGAGACCCTCACTCGAGACAGAAAATTCTAGCAGCTTGTGATTCTTAGCAGAAATTCTGATGTTTAATGTACGTATGTAACTAGTCGGGTTTTTTCCCTTCAACTCAAATATAAAACAGCACCATCGAGAAAAAAGGCGGCAGATTTTTTTGGCTCCTCCAGTATCTCCCTCACACCCCCCAGAGGAGTCGGACTTCGCCTGGACGAGGAAAACGCGGGGGGCGAGCCCCGCAGCTCCAAACCTTGACGCCAGTGTCACAGCCAGCCCCGGTTCTTGGCTTCCGTGTGAACCGATGCGTGACACTGCTTCATAGTGTGTTCCAGCTGGGCCAGCTGGCAACATCCGACTTCTAACCTTTCCCTAGGGAAGAGAAGATAGATACAAAGGTTATCAGGACACAATGGACCCATTTTATAGACAGGAACGGTTCGGTATATTCCTTTAAAACATTCAAAGGGATTCTAATACCATGCTTTAACTCTGTCAAAAGCAGAGAATACTCAGTACCTCTGGAAATCCAGGTGTATTTTTATCTTTAGAGCAAAAGGTGAGGTTTATTACAGAGCTGGCTAATCATTACGTGTTCCCAGCTGCATCCTGCAATGAAATCTTTAAAAAGGAACAATCTAAGAGGCACGCAGCGGGCATTAGTTCAGTCTTCTCAACCCAAAACCGAGCCTTCCAATATAAAACATTACTGGTTTTTACTGAATGCGTTTAAGCTGCAAGTCAACTATACATTTCGTACAGGTTTGTGTGTTGCAGGTAGAAACAAGTTTAACCACAGTTACAGCACGGTCAGAGACTGATTTTAGGCTGCTGGGATAATCTGACTTCAGTCTTTTCTGGGAGCAGCTAGTCCTGTTCCTCTCGCACTTGCCTGACATCTGTAATTTTTCTGATAATCTGTGGAGCGTCACCAACCAGAGACAACGTTTTACAATCTTACGCTCGCACAAGTTAAATATTGTTTAAATTAGCCAGTCCTAAAGGGACTGATGGTCACACATTCAATATGGGACACCTGCACTGAGAAAAAAGTACTATAAGAAACATTTTTTTGGAAACAAAAAACCCCCCCAAGCATGGATGTACAGTAACCACAGCAATTCCTGTTTTGGAACATACGGCAGGGCTGGCAAACGGTGCTGAATGTTTAAATAGCAGCCGCTCTAGTTCAACACATGAGAAACCTTTCCAATTTCAATGTTCTTCTGAAAGAAAGCGAAACAAAGCCTCCGTCCCTCAGAGTGCTTTAATAAATGGTGGCAAAATGACCAGATCCAGGATGTCGTCTCCCCATGTCTAGTTTCATAAAAATCACGTGCAGACACCGAGCCACTGCAGGTCTGCTGCATTTTGATTTGCTCACGCAGTCTGACCAGTCTTCCCTGCGCAGTTTGCCTTTGTCCCAGCTGTAAAATTGCCAAAATACCCGCTCCTGTTTTTCTATTTGAACTTGCAATTTGATGGTGAAATCGGTTAAATGGTAAACAGCAAGAAAAAAAACCCCCAAATCCTCATTTCTATACTTAAGCTTGAGTATTTTGCAAACATACTTGCTCTTGCACTTGGGGGGGGCGGGAAATCAACCAGAGACAGGGCAGCTGAATTCTAAGAGTTTAAAAAATGACCTCATGCATACGTCAAAATTGTTATTTTAAACAATTAGCACAAGTTTTGATGTTCTTGCTTGTACGAGCACGACGTGCAAGAGATGCAAAAAAATCTCCCCTGGGGCAAAGGAGCACCCGCTCTGCCCTAGTACAGCGTATCCCGCCTGCGTACTCACACCCTCACGACAGCCCCTCGGCACACGAGGTACTGACGGAATAGCAACCGCTCTGCACGGTACCCGCTGGGTGACTTCTGCAGGCTCTTCTCTAGTATTTGCAACCAAACGTAACCTCTGAGGAGCAGCAGCTACTAGGAATTATTTGTTGCCTTCCTACTAGGGAAGTGGCTACAGAGCTTGAAACCAGTTGTCCTGACTCAAAATCCAATTTAATACAATTTTGAACTAAAAAGGGATATGGCAGAGGACAAACTATGCAGTTGTGATGTGTATAATCAAAAAGGCAATTTCCACAAAATCCAAGAAGTAGCAGTGACGTTTGCTCTAAAGCTGCTAAAAGCAAGGATTTTATATGAACACCCTAAAACAGCCAACCCACCGCTCGGCAAACAGGCAAAGCTCCTTTTTGCTTTTTGCTTTTCATTGTATTATGTAAAGGTAGTTTTAAAAAATAATCAGCATTGCAAGGTTACTTATATCAGCTTTCTTGACAGACTGGGGATTTTGGAAGGTTCAATTCAAACCGTCTTTCAGATGTTTACATATGATGTATTTACACACAAAGTAAATCTCTTGACTACACAGATTTGAGACTTTTGTTTCAAAAGAGGAATCTAAACCCGATTAGAGAGAAAACATTCTGGAGCTTTGCTTTTCCAAAAGATACCTTCTCCAAAGACCATTTAAAAGGTACTCCTCAAAAAAAGAGAAAAGCAGCGAGGTTAAGTTACACAAGTGCAGCCTGCGGGCTACCAGACCAGACTCTGAAGTAATTTTTTTTTTACTATGCTGAGCACAAATTTACACACATTATTTTCTTTATACCCGTATCGATGCAGGTCTGTATCCAACAGCTAGATTGGTTAGTTTGTTGGGTTTTTTTTTTCCCCCACTTGATCATCTTCTTGTAATATATATACACATATATTTCTTTTTAATACAATTCAAACTATGGGATGCTTTTACAAGGATACACACCACACCCTCCCAGTATTTTTTGCTCTCACAGGTAAGAGAAGCTCGGCAGATCAGCCCGACAGAGCAGGAGATGAATTCTACCACAAAGAGCAGTCTAAATGTATAGCATTTCTCCGGCAATAACCTATAGCACTGGCACAGCTACGCTGACGAAAGAACATCCATCCTCCTGATGAACAAGCGCCATTCATCAGCTACAAACTGCGCCTCGACTCAGTTTCGACACTGGCGAGTTAGGCACTATGGGGCAGCCAGTAGTAAGCACACAGTGTACTTACTCGGGCTATCAGTCAAGTCTGTGTACGGAACGAGAGCGAACATCGGGACACCTCAGCAGTACAAGCTGTAAACCCTCCGCAGCAGTGAGTGCCCTGACAGTTTTCAAGAAGAGTTCTTAAAAACTAGCGCAGAAAAATATCTCAGCTGAGACACAAATATTTCATTAGCCTTATCTCAATTAAAATTTTCCCTACATCATTCTAGTGGCCACTGAGTAACGGTTAAAATGGTAACTAGTATGATGCTACACGCACACTTTTATACCCAAGAACAGTGCAACAGGTTAATTCAAATGTAGTTACTACAGTAACTAGAAATAACGTTAAACAGGTCAAGAGAGCTGCTTTCTGCGCCCTGAAAAAGCCAGTGGTGCGTACCGGCTTGTGGCTAACTTCCACCGAAATGTGTGACGCTGGTGTGGGACACCCAGGGGTGCCAGGCTGGCAGAAAGGGACACGTACAGGGCACTGAAAAGGACCGTCGTGAAACAGGAAAGGGGATAAGGTTTGCAAATGATGCCGTTAGTACTCCCCGAGGGTGTCCGCCGGGCAGTCCTGTGCTTCATCACCACAGACTGTGTATCGGAACAATAAACCACACCGTTACTCTGACCACACCACACCCCAGATCTGGCCCCACGGTCGGTAGGACGGGGGAGGCACAGGGTGCTCTCCCTGGCGAGCAGGGGAACGCCTGGCCGCAGGGATAGAGCACGCTGGTACCGCTGCTGTCGGCGCCCGTTCCAGACCCGAGGCGTCGGCACCTTCCCAATCCCTGCCTAACGCAGCCACCTCCACCTCCTTTGCTAGTTCACCGTAAGGTAGATGCACCAGGTGGAACAGCAAAAAAAGAGCAGTGTGAAAGTCATGCATAGCTTTCAAGCGATCTACTTCGATGCCCAGGCCTCCAAACAATGTATTTTCTTAGTTCAGACAAGATCACAGGCTTGCAAAACAAAGCTTGACTAATTCTTTCTACCACTTACCCTTTCCATCAAATTGTCATTTATTAAGTGATACAAACTGCTCACTGCTGAACAGTGACAATTCAAAAGCCTCAGAAACTACCAAACGGGTAACTTTAAGTCTTCACATTAGCTGCTTGCCATAAGAACTACAGTGACCTCTCTGAAACTCTTCTTCCAATCCAGCAACCCTACTGCCCGCCGTGCGCACCTGAATGGGAAGGGAGGGAGGAAGAAACAAGGGCTTTAACTAAACCGCCCTTAATCTACCTAATTCTTCTGCTGAAGCAGCTCAGGACTGTGGTGTGTTCCCACTATTCAGAAGTGTCCTGGTTTCAGCTGGGACAGAGTTAGTTTTCTTCTTAGTAGCTGGTACAGTTTTGGATTTAGTGTGAGAATGATGTTGATAACACGCTGATGGTTTAGTTGTTGCTAAGTAGCGCTTATCTTAAGCCAAGGACTTTTCAGTTTCCCATGCTCTGCCAGCAAGCAGGGGTGCAAGGAGCTGGGAGGGAGCACGGCCGGGGCAGCTGACCCCAACTAGCCAAAGGGGTATTCCATACCATGGAATGTCATGCCCAGTATATAAACTGGGGGGAGTTGGCCAGGAGGGGCGGATCGCTGCTGGGGCATTGGTCAGCGGGTGGTGAGCAATTGCATTGTGCATCACTGGCTTTTTTTCCTCCCCCCCCCCCCGCTTCTTTTTTCTTATATTCCTTTTCACTACTATTATTATTATTATATTTCATCATTATTATTGTTAGTATTATATTTTACTTTAGTTATTAAACCATTCTTATCTCAACCCACGAGTTCTACCTTTTTTCCCCGATTCTCCTCCCCACCCACTCGGAGCTGGGGCAGGGGGCAGTGAGGGAGCGGCGGCATGGTGCTTGGCTGCTGGCTGGGGTTAAACCACGACAAGGCGGCAAAAAACGACATTCCAATTAAGAAAGATTCACCAGGCTAGGATTTCCATAAACGCGCTTTATCAGGCCTGAGGAGTCTGTACGGAGGAAGAAATTAGCGGCCAGGCCTGCCCTTTGCTACCTTTGTACAACCCCGTCTCCTCCCTCGCAGGCTCCTGCCTTGCCCCCTAACAGCGATGCTAACTGTGACAGATCTGACTCCGTGCAGTGGGCATTTTTTGTCTTGTTACGGGGCTTTGCTCTCACCACATCTCCAGTCCCTATCAATATAAGGACAGGGGACATGTGGAAGCAACGGCGGGGGGGGGTAACCCCACCAAAAAAGGAGAGGTCTGAGGTCAACACTACTCAGATCTGTGAGAGGAAGACTGGAAGCTACCAGGCAACTAGCAGGCAAGTTCAGAAAAAAATAAATAAAAAAAAAGTAATGTAAGAGTTTCTGATGGAAAAAACTTATTTTGTGAATTTGTTGAAGGCACAAAAAAATAGTTACAGTGGATCTCTGGGGCAGGGGCAGTCTTTTTGTTCCATTTATATGCTAAAGATCTGGACCCTAGTCCTTGGCTGGCATCTTCTAAACGCTACTGTGATACCAAAGCCTATGGTACCACTTAGGGACATGAAAGCAGGGAGAATTGTGCATGTCGCTTTGGCTATTTAGCTCCAAGGAGTCCTTTTCCTTCTCCAGATAAGAAGAAACCCTTTGGATCAAAATTTCAAGACAAGGGCATCTTTGGTGTATCCTAAAAAAGGAACAGTCAGAGTACAAATATTCTAAACAGGAATTTATCTCCCAAAGAATTCAGAGGCAAGGTTGAAGTAAAAACGTTCGCTGGTAATTGAAGCAGGGGGAAACACTTTGTTCAGCACGTTTCTGCCAAAGCACAAGTAACTCAGCCTGCCTTAAAGCAGCCTCTTTTCCTGTGCCTTTGCTCTTGGAACATCTCTTTTTAATTGAGTGCTTTTAAAACCTCATTTAGCATCTCTGCTTTACTGGGTGGAGTCATATTTTATTTCACTTCTTTAATACCAAATAGTTTCATTGCTGTCCTAACTGAGAACAACAATTAGACATTAGTAGTACTTTGAAAATCTGTGGATTGAATTTATAGCAACAGATCTTAATCTTCGCTTCATTTGCTTTATATGTCTTCAAAGGACGTAACTTACATGTAACAAAAATGTCACCCTCACCCCGTACCGCTCATCCAGAAAAACCAAAGTTCTGGTGAGAGTGTTTGTTTTGGCCATGAAATCTACTGTGGCACACAGAATTCACGACAATGGTCCAAGTTTTTGGGCTTTCTGATAAAATACGGACCTAGGGACACCTTTCAAACATCAAGCAACTGCAGTTCCCTTGCTACCCTTTGCACAGTAGCAAAGGCTGTATGTACGCTGTAGATTTTATACAGACAATGATGGAGATGTCCACAAATGTCTGAAAATGTGAGAACTACAGAAGTGCCGATCATCGACTCAAGACAGTTAAGCTTCTAAACTGCTTTTCTCTACTGATACATAGATTGAATCTCTCCCTCCCTGCATAACTTTTCTCCCCTGACCTAGCAATTTGCCCTTTCAAATTCACAGAAGATTTCGGAAATCAGTATCAATCCAGGCAAAGGAACATTTTTTAGAATAGTTTGCCTACTCAGATTAAAATAATCTGCAAGCCTTTTACACAGCTGATGGAACCATGCTTCATATCCTGGCAAGTTACAGCTAATTCATATCCCTAGAACAGCGACATCAAAGAAAATATTTACCTGTCTTTTATTATCCACTTAAGATTTATTAAAAAAACCATTATGGCATTTAAAAACCTGACAGAACGGGGACTTACAAGCCCTCAATTACACAAATTCAGAAAGAAACCTTTGATGAGCCAGAAACTTTACTGTAAAGAACTGTAAGGCTTGCATGACACTCATTTTTAAATTAATGCTTTCAAGGCCTTTAACTCAGCTGCACAACAGAACTTTTATTTTCCTGTGGCTGAACTTTAAAAAAGCCTCCTAAAATGGAAACAAGTACTTGGAATCCTACGTTTGTTTCTCCTTTTTTTCTAATTGTACTTACAAACGGCTTAGTAACAGACAATGGCTTAATTTATGACTTTAGTAACGACGGCCACAATGTAGCACAGCAACTGCAGACATGCCGCTTTTCATGGTACAGTTCGATCACTTGAATCACCTTGAGAATCGCAGGGTTTTTTCCTCTGCTGATTTAAGCAAAGTTCATATAATAACGAGTTCTGTTACAAGAAATACCTCACCAAAACAGAATTTCAGTTATAATCAAATTGTCTGCCACTAAGCCATGAATTCAAAACTGGTAGAGGAAAGAGGGACCAAACATCTCACCTCAAACAGCTGAAAATCACTGTGTAGATGCTAATGGCTCATCCCTCATTTAATTTCTGTCCTCTTCTACTCTGTTGTAATAGTAGGTCATTTAAAAAAAAAAAGGGGGGGGGGGGGACATCCCCACTCACCTTCCCTATGCCCCTCCTACAAATGGCGATTTTTTTATTTATCCAAGCGATTTCTCTTATGGTACTTTGGTTAATACAGTACATGCTAAAACGCTGTCTCAAAACCCATCTGATGTGGTCAGTAATTGGCTTACCGATATAGCTCTTGTGAAACACACTCATAAAGCTCCTCAGCAGTGAATTTTATACTGTTATTTATCTAAAACAAAGAACAAAGAATTAACATAGTAATTTACCAAGTATCACATATCGATTAAAATTATACAGCTGGTAGAACAGATACGGTTAATGTATTACCTAACAGGCCCTCAAGTTGAGACAGTACATGAAAAAGTCACACTATGTATTATAAAATCAAATATTACAAATGAACAATCATGATTGTATATAATGGGAGTGATAGATATCACTCCAGCTCCATTTTCTAATAATTTCTGCACAAATCTAAAAGACCTTAAATAATTCTTCCTCCCCTCTTAATTTACCCTATAGTTCTATAGCAAATGAAGTTCTGACTGGTGCTAATTCCACAAATATATGTAGAGGCCCAAACACCAAATATATTTTCCTGTATAGGAGAGGACTGCAAATCTGAACTACGTAATATACTAAATGGAAAAATACCTCTATTCTACTGCAAGCATTCATTTCAATTTCTCTTCTTAAAAGCTTTCAGCACAAATCAGTTAAAACTTGATGAATAACTGGTAATTTCAATTTCTCTTTTTTTCTGTGAACTACAGCCAGTATTCCCCATGGAACTACCTAATGCAATGTACTCTCTTCTTAAAATGACTAGGCTAGGGATGTTGTGGTGACTTCAGCTTCAAGGCTTTTTACTCTCGACAGTGAGTCATTCACAACAAGTGAGCGCTCAGAAAGTCACGCGAGCAACTCAAATACCAGTAGAGATTCAAATAGCCTTTGGTAGGCAGCAACCAAAAATCTATTTTTATGTCCAACACGTAATAAATAAGAGCAGATCTTCAAAATTCTAGCTCAGTGGAAACACAACGATGGGACAGCTAACCTCATAACTACTTCAAATAAGAAACTGTAACTGAAGTGTATCTGAGAAAACATTAAAGAAAACTTCCTACCTCGTTGCTTATGAGGAAGTTATAGAGGGTCCAAATATCTTGGAAACTACTGGTTGGGGTCAAAATTCTGAAAAAGAAAAGTTTTGGGATTTTTTAAGCAAGTATAAAAGGATTCTATGGAAGAGTTAAAATAGTCAGAAATGCTTGATGGAAAAAAAAAAAAATCTAATTACTTTCTTTAAACAAAAAGGAAATTCTGATCTTTGAAGAATTTTCCCTTCCACTCATCCCTTTCCACTCCTCTAAAAGAATTAAATGAGCTTATTATTTCTGAAAGGACTTTCTATGAAGGTTTTTCCTAATTAAAAATTCAACTGATGTTTTTATGAGCAATTTCTCTATATAGACAGGAAGAAAACCAGCAATAATTAAAAGCCTTTTGTTTCACATAAGCAAAGCCTGCTGTATTAATGTGGAGCAACAGAAAAGTGACACGCAACACAAAACTTTCCCACACCAGCTAACGCTTTAACTCCTTCCCTCCAGTATTCTAAATGTACAGCTCAAACGCTACAATTTACATACCATTTTTGCCACTTCTAATAATAACCAATTCCCACCCGATACTGAGAAGTGAAAATGGGATTTGACAGCTGAAGAGAGGTGTCTTTATGAAGAACCTAGTATCGTGTGAAATACTGGGATTTTATTTAGCCACGAGTGCACACAGCAGCCAGCGACATTTCAGTCTTCCCCAAAATCTAGTCCCTGGTCACCACGTTACAAGCGGAGATACCACCCGCAGAAGAAAGCATCAGCTTTGGTCTCTCCGTAAGGTGCTGTGAAGTTCTGAGAGACGTACACCCTTTTCCACAAGGCTCCAAAAATGATCCAGTAAGGAAGTGATTCTCTCAAAAATTAATTATCCTAATCTACGTAAGCAGATATAATTCAGTAATACCTCAGTGTAACTTCATTTGCATTCACTAGGAAAAAATGGAACCCTCTTAAACATTACAAAATGTACATTAAAATCTACATTAAAAACCATGTAACACTTTACATATATTAAGAAATACTGATAAAATTCTGCCTTAAGTTTTAAGTGTGTAAATAATGATTAAGAAAATGACTGGATTGGGGGGGGAATTGAAAAAAATCTTTTTTGGGAAGCTCTATTTACTTTCCCATGGGAAAGTGCCCAAATTCTCCCCTCCCTCCCCTTGCAAGCTGTAAGCCTTTATAAATGAATTAATTAGGAATTGAAAAACAACAGAAAACTAACAGAATAAGTTAAAAATCCCAGTTAAAAAAGACACTGTATTTTAAACAGGCTGGAAGACCGTGACACACCACAGGATTTATTGTAACTAGTAAATCCGCTGCTTGTTTTCCTCATGATTTTTCATAGGAATTATCACTGTTACAAAAGTTAGTCACACATTCTTTCCCCCTTCGTAAGAAGACGTACCCAGAATTTTTTTCTTAAACTAAAACACTTAACCTGCCAACTAAAAGTCAGCAAGAGAACCAGTTGGCTAGTTTTCCTAAAAATACCTTGAAGCCTTGAACTGCTACCTCAGTGAGAAAGCTATCAGCTTTGACAGCGTAAAACCCCGGCAGAGACAATTTGGCAAACATCCTTGGAAACGCTGGGAATCTTGGCAGCCTGAACTGCATCGCAGCTAAGATTCCCACCGACCAGCTCCATGTAGCCGTAAGCCAGCAACCCTGTCTGCATGGGACAATACATCAGCTTTAGCTATCGCATCAGTCATCTCCAACAGAAATAAATGAGTATACCCGAGCCTGGGAAAGTGTGATTTCTATTGCTGATGATTTTTGTACCACTCTGCCTTCGATTTCATGCAGAAAGGAGGAAAGCTTGCATGTTTGTTTTCATAAAACTGAATGCAGAACCGTACAAAACATAAAAGGTAAGATATTACTAATAACTTCACCTGAAGGCCATTACGAGTTGCTACGCAATATGTTGGGGCAAAATATGTTCATCGCTGTTTTTTCCCCTGCTGTGCCAAGGACACATACGCAAGGGTGTTGGGTAAGTAAGACTGCTGCCACAGTTGAGCTGCTGGTGGGAAACCCAGCCAGGTAAGCTTTCGGTAGGAAGGATGGAGGGTGGGGGGAAAGGGCGGCTGGTGAGAGAAAGACCCGTATTAATTATGGGCTTCTGGATTTTGTGGAAGAAAAATGTACGTACGAGCTAGGAAAAGGTGAAGAAAGAGACTGAGAGCAGAGTGGAAGGCAGGATTAAACGGTGCTGCCTTTCCCTTTGACTATACGGCACCTCAGCGCGGCTATTTCTGTCCGCCTGACTCCTAACTTCCCAGGGCAGAGCAGTGGCTAGAAACTTCCAAGTTTCATTTCCAAGTTCTTAGCAAGGCCACATTGAAAGAAAAGCAGTTTGAAAGTCATTTTCGAAGCAGTATTAGACTGTAATTCCAAGGTCATTTTTAGACCCTGGTTTTGCACAGATCTTTAATTGTACTGTGAGTATGAAAGCAGCCAACACACCACCCACATTTCCTTTCCCTTAACAAACGTAACACCACCAGCATCACATACACTGTATTTGATCTTTTCTCACTGAAGGGAGCACTTTTTAACGATTACTAGAGAATCTGAATCTTGACACCAGTTAGGATGCTACAGACATCCATTAATCCAAAAATTATTCCATTGATGCTTCCCAGACTATGCCCTTTAGGCACTCAGTAAGGTAACCCTCACCACTCTTCATATTCATTTCTTGTCAGGACATCAAATTGGAAAACATACTTATTTTTGTACCGGTGACTAAAGCGTACTAGCAAACGCCTAACATTATTGGTTTAGCTCACGAAAAGTGACCAGACCTCAGGTGGATGTACAAACTGGCTATGCTTCTGGTTCTTTGGAAAAAAAAAAAACAAAGTAAAATGTGTAAATAAGCATACAAGTAACTTAATGTTAAATCCTGTAACTTATTTTATGGCGTTTGCTTGGATTATGACAACAATTGCTTCTGGGTTTATAACATGAAATGAGAAGTCTGACATTTGGCTCAAAGCTTTACAATATCTTCAAATAAAAGACATTTGTTGTTTTCAAGGAAGAACCATTGCTACACACGGAGTACTGAAAAGAAGCTGGTGAGAGAACAGCTTGCACCGTAACTTCCCCCACAAATTCTTAACAGGTCAGCATTCATAAAACATGCTTATTGCTGTTTTCAACTAAATAGGAACCGGAATACAAGCTCCAGCCTTAGAATATATTTCTCTGTAGAAAACTGTAACACATTCCTGTCTGCAGAGCAATGATTTCACACCACCGCTGCTGTCTACTGGTTTTAATCATTTTATGTTCCTTTGGTCTCCTGTAGCCACCATACTGTGTTACGGAAAATAGAAATTTTAAGAGAAGATGTACATTAGGAAATCTGGACATGTTTGTATGCACATCGACTCTGCATCTATTACTTCATTAAATCAAGTTGATCTCATTTTCATCAAAGTTTCTCAGTGAAAAACAGTCTGCCTCAGCTACAGAACTATGCCTAGAGAACACCCTCTAAATTAATAATACATGAAGTAAATGGGCTCTTATGCAAAACTCTGCTAACAAGCAATCTGAATCTCAGTATTGTGACCACTGCAATATTAACCACTGCTTTTTCTTCTCTCTCAACATGACATCAAACGTATTTCAAAAGCAGAGGGTGGAAATCCACTGAATCACTCTGCCTTTCCTATGAGCACAGCCATGCAAAACCAAACTACAGACGACCCCCCGTTATGTACTGCAACTTTTAATTAATCCAAACATCATGCTCTGAGCAGGTGTTGGCAAAGATGCTGGGTGACATGAAAGCTGGATTGCCACTAAAATGCAATTTGTTGATTAAGCTAAAAACTATAGTATGGTTCTATGCAGTTTTCTGAAAATATTTAGTACATGAGGTAGAGAAGAGCATGCCATAGAAAGACACCAAAAGTGACTATCGGTACCAGCCACAACACGGAGGTTAGATATTGTTCTTGAAGCAGAAGGAAGAAAGGAGAGAGCCAGACTTAATGATTTCTATCTCATAAGCAACAGGCCTTCCCAAACCACTCAGAACGTTTCTTTACCTACTGTCCTGTCACTTATCTGATGCCCAATATATGCATACAGTGTAAGATACGATAATCAAAAATGGAAATGGATAGGAAATAGCTCACGATGTGGTTCCTCACTTGTGCATAGAGAAGACCTGGGAAACATGCAAAGTCTATTTGGAAAGGATCAGAAAATTAACTTATCAAATAGAAGGAAAAAAAAAAAAACCACCAACCTACAAGACAATCTGGCAGTAAAAGCAGGTCAGCCTGCCAGCTGCTCACAAACACTAAAATCCTGGGCAATGACAAGTAAAGCATATGGATAAAAGTCATATGAAACTACGTGGTAGTCACTCTCAAATCTGGCCAAACAACCTCTGTATCGCAGTATTTGCCACACTGAGCCATTCCTCTTTAACAGTTCTATGTAATTGCCTGTGGCGTAAGACTGATAAGACTGTCGTAAAGCATTAACTAATTCAATAAATCCGTGCAGTTAATCAAAAAGGCATATGACTTAATTGTATAAAAGTCAGCTTAACCCATTAAAAGCCCCATTTAACCTCACTGTCAGAATATCAGGGAAGCAAAAAAGATGAGAAATGGAAAAACAAAACTTCCATGCAGCTTGTTAACAATTCCTCATTACACTGCACTGCAATAAGGGACTCAAACTGGTGTTACAACGATCAACACATGCCAGAGTTTTGTTCAACATCAACCTATTGGAAAATTAAGGGGATTTTTCCCCCAAAAAAGTCAAGCTCATGCTTTCTTCTATTGTGGAAGTACTTCAGATGTCAGATCCTAGTGCCACTTTGTCTAGACGCTTATTCTCTAGCTTTACAAGGTCAGAAAGGATCATGGCTTTTACAACACTAACTCATTTATTCAAACTTTTCTGCTTTTTAGACTGGTTTGAAGGCAACAAGGCTTAAGCAGCTGCCACAGCATCACCTCTGCCCTGCACCTTGTTAAGCACCGGCCAATTTCAGCTGTATTTGACAGAGGCAGAGGTCTTGAAACTTTTTAATTTCTTACAGCTCTCATTAAAATAAGCAGAAGGGTAAAGGACAAATTTGGACCCTGGCAGCAGAGAAGACTGTAGGTAAGTTCAAATGTAATAGGAGATGGCAAAGAATCCATGTAGGAAAGGAAACGCTAGAACCAGGAGAAAACCTTTTGTCAGATACTGCACATTTTCAACTATACCAGACATAATAATTAAACTAAAGGATACAATACTACAGAAAGATGAGCTTCAGAAATGCTATTACTGACGTAAAGTGGTTTTCTTAGTAACCAAGGGGATGTTTCCACATTAGTGCTGACCCCTGGGGAGGGACATTTCTACAGACGACACCTCTCTGCAAGATGCCTTACGGCTCATCCAACCGTAATCCTGCTCTCGGCTGTGCCAATCTGACTGTGGGTGGTCAAAACGCTCCGTGGGAGGAGGTTATAAATCCTCCTCTTGCTCACAATTTGTGAGTTACGCAAATTATGTTACACATCTCGTTCAAAGATCAGAAGAGAGATGATGGGTAGCACCGTTAGCCAGATCTGCCACTAAGAAAAGGAAGAGGGAACCATGCCCGTGTCGTATAATGTTTAAATGTGGTATTTCCAATACCTGTTCTTCATTCATAGTAAATTCTGTTTACCTTGGAAAAAATGCACAAAGCCCAGCACTCTGAGGCTGAAATTTACATTTAAAGTAATCTAACTGTTCTCCTTTAGTGGGTCAAGAACATTTCAGGTTTCACCTAAATAAATAAAAAAATAAAAATTAAACAACTAGTGATAGGGAAGTCTAATACTTTTTGAACTGGGAGTGAATCTCCATTTTATTTCTAGAAGGAGACTGCATGAGGAGGAAGATTAACAGTAGAGCTCTTAATCTAGAGACTTTACGACAGAAACTACTAAATGCCATGGCAGTTCAAGGGAAGGAAGACAATTTTCTAACTAGACACCAAGAAAAAGAAATCTCAGCTCCTCCATTGACCAGCTGAATAAACAAAGAGAAGACAGTTTCTCTACATCTGTAGAATTCTGTTTTTAAATTAGTAAAACTGTAGAACTGGTTTTAAATTATTTACTCCCAAAATATTCAATTCAGTGATCAGTTCTGATACAGTAACGCTTTCCTGCACCACTGAGATCTTAAAACAATCCTACTTTTAATTTACAAACATTTATGGAGTCCTCGTTTAAATCAGTGCTTTCCAAACAAACAAAATCATTGGGAATTTGAGAGAAATTCCATTTAGATAAAATATTAGAAAAGCAGAATTCAGGTTCCTTACTGCAGTAAGTAACAGATAAATATTTTTACAGCTGACACTATATTAGTATAAATATTATGAGTATTGTATCTAAGAGTATATGAGGTAAATTGTGAGTGATTTTAAAGTTGGCATGTGAACAAAACAATTATTTCTTAGCAAACAGATGAAAAAAAATCAAACTAGAAATAACTATATCAATTCACCAAAGACTAAACTTTCTTTTTCTGTTAACAAGGATTTCTTATCTAAAAGTAACTGGGGCAGGGAACATGAAGCCATGTAAAATTCCCTAGGGGTGCATATAAACCTTTGAATCAGAAGTTATATTCGGCCAAGGGAAAACGTTGGCTAATGTAAACCCCTACAGATACATTTAAATGCTGCTGCTGAAGCCTTTGAAAGGGTAAGGAAGCTATCTGTAGCCAATATTCCAACCAGTACGTTAATGGGAAGATTTGACAGCAACAAGACACAAAATATGTTTCAGATGACTGATCGTGAAAACCTACAAGTACTTCCAGCCTTCTGCTGGTGTTGGTGCACGCAGTAATTTCAATGGGTTAAGAGAGAAACCCATCCTGCACACAGAAAGTGGAGAGAAGTTATGATGTAACTTAAGTATACAGTCAAATACATCTTAAGTATATACACCCCCAGCAGCGATACCTTGCAAGGCATTCTGCACTTCTTAGAACAAGATCTGTAAGAGTTAATTATCTGTGGTAAGTACTTAAACCTCTCTTCTCTCCAAAGATGAAGGGCCCAAACATCTTCCAGCAGAATCAGTGGAAGAACTTCTACAAGTGATGAAAGATTTGGCACAAACTTGAAAACTCTGAGTTCTAGAAATACTTCTTGTTGCCTCAAAGAGCTACTCGAAAACCAAGAAATTATTTTAAAAAGTTTTTTGAAGATAATTATTTTAATTTATTTTAAAGGTTTAATTTAAGAGTCCTTAAATTAGGTCCTCTAGGTAACTAGTTCCAAATAACACCCAACCCAAATAATACACCACAGAAATACAAGTGTAAACCTTCACTGAAAACAGTCAGAAATATTATTCAATCCAAAATTATTTAAAAACATGTCACGGTTTTATAATTTGACTTGAAGTATAAATTTCAGGGGTTTAATAATCTTTGTTCATTGCTAGTCAATGTAATATACATCAACATATATAATACCCTCTGCTGTCAAAAGTGGAAAATAGGTATTTCATGCTCACTTTTTAAGTGAGTAAGTCTCAGGAACACACTGATACTACAATGGCTGCGAGGATCAGCTATATTTGATGAGACAACTAACACATACTTGTTTAAATACATTCCTGCTGCCAAAAGAAGCAGGTAGGTTATCCACAGCTGCTAACTATACTAGTTACTGTCTTCATTTTTAAGCTGAAGTACTGCAAAACATTTATGGCATGCAGTATTTTGCAGTATAAATACCGTTCTGCTACCAATATTGTTAGAGGAAGAAGCAAAGATAAAATTAAAAATCTATATGGTATGATAAAAGTTACAAAAATAGGGTAAGATGCAAAAAGCTGTTAGTAAGACCTCTCCCATGAAACAGCTTTTTTTTTTTTTTTCTTTTTTTAATATCTGTATTTGTCATAAACATGTCCTGGTCATCAAGTCTGAATAGCTGTAGTAGTGCCACTAGTGTAGTATTTTTTTTAATGAGGAAGGGTATCATTACACACATCTCAAGAAGTGTGATTGTGCTTTTCTAATTGTTTTTAACAGTCTGAAAACCTGAACTTCTAATGCAGTTGAACTTTCCATGTAACTTATTTGTAAAACTTCCAAACTTCCACAAGACAGTTTCTCTATTCTTTGTTCTGGACAGCAAGGAATAGAAGGTAACACAGAAAACACTTGTATTTCATCACTAAAAGCTGTATTACCTCCAAATATTCAAGCTAGAGCTTTTTCACTACTTTTTCTCCAGATGCCTCCTTTTCTGCAATCACACCATTCGATTAACTATAAGTCACTGAAAGGAATTTTTTCAAAAATCAAGAAAAATAAATATACTCTAAGTTCAGTTTTAGAAAGGCTGAGCGACATAGGCAAAATGAGCCTGCCTCTCGCTTTTGAAAACGCCAGACTTTTTGTTTTAATACTCTGTAATACACATAAACCTACAATGATTCATAAATACGGCTTCCGACTCTTTGGAAAACTTACTCCGAAGTCTCCAACTAACTTAAATACCTACACTCAAGACTAGAACAGAAGAGTACATGGTAGTGTCTCTGAATTTCTTGCTCCACGATGCCCCCTATTGCAAACCTGCAGAACAAACTCAGAGCAGGCATTTCCAAATGCAACCGTGCAGGAAAATTACTCCACTCCGAGAATCATCCTGGATGCATAAACAGTGTATTTCAGTTGAGTGGTAGAAAAGAAAATTCTAAAAAGTATGAAAGGAATTTTTAAAGCCATTTCATAAATGTTATTGAGCGTCACGGTAATCACACGGAACAGAAAATAGCCTCTCCATTTCAAATAAAGTCAAATGGCAGAATCCTGTTTATCTTTGCTCCAGATACTCTAATGGCTCTAATCAAGAAAGTACATCATCTGTAAAATAGATTTCTCTGATACATTGTTAGACCTTTGTATTTTTACAGAGCTCTCCCATAAGGGGAAATACAGGAGGTAAGTAGCTTTCACTAAAAGAAATAAAAAACGTCTTTTGTTATTGCCACACAAAGTTTTAATGAAACACCTCTGTAACACAGAAATAACGATCTTGAAGCACCATATTCCCATTAAATCTCATCCACCACATATATAAACTGATACCACAGGATTCATTGCAAGAACTTTAGGACTGGAATGCAAAGAACCAAGTTTAGCAGTAACCTGCTTTATTAAAACAATCTTTAGAGAAAAAAGACAAACAATCAGCAATGAAAATGAATCAATTACACCAAGCTGCTCCAGCTCACATTTCTACCCATATTTTTCTGTTTCTTCTTTCATAATATTTAGACCATTTATCTTTGAAAGACAGACAATTCTTTGAATGGATTTATCCCACTATTAGTGTGCTGTACAGAAAAAAATCAGGCCTAGAACTTCGGCTATAATACTACTATTGCAGGGATGGTCTTTTATGCTCATGTGAACACACTACTTCACATGCGTGTACCTTGAAGCTTGTTTGGGACTTACAGAATATATGTTTTACTCAAACACTTTAATTAAAGAAATATTCTTTTGACCATAATGAAAAAAAACTTATTTGGGAGTGGTGACAAGTGAAGCAAATGTTTGCACAATTCTATCATAATTTTTATTGAAAAAGAGAAATACTCAAGCAGTTACAGATGAAAACTAGCTCAAGTCCCAAGTGACAGAGCTCCAGATCCCTGCTCCAGACTTCTGAAGTGCCTTCACAGGTCAGACCTCACACTTTACAGCTGGGATAACCATACTTGGCAGGACTGTTGTGATAACGATAGCATAAGGACTGTGAAACTTCAGAAAAGGTTGTAATGAACATCGCTAAGTACTGATAATGCAAGTTTAAAAGCTCACTACTATGGTAGAATGATAGAAAAGACACTTCTTGAAAAAAATTATATGCTTATTAGATAATCTCTAACAAAGCTGTAACAGTCTACAGTAGAAATGTAATATACCTCAACATTTCCTCGAAAGGCAGATTGTTAATGTGCAGGGCAAGCCCAATCGTTTGGATGCATCCATTTCACAGTTTTCTAACCTATTTTAATCGTTACTGTGCAAAAAAAGTGTGCGAAGTGGTGTTGTTTTCCCAAATTAAATAGCTCCAGCCACTCAGATTCACGGCCTGTAACACTTCAGGATCCTCACGGCAGTTACTGGAACTTTAACCACAATTACAAATCAGTTCCTACAAACACTCTTTAAAGTCAATGGGAAACTGAGGAACTCCACAATCGTAAGCGTGACAATTTAAAGCATTCTTCTATGGCTGTTCCTGCTGGTGAATAAACTTCATTGTTATAAAAAAAGGACTAAACTAAGACTACACAGGAGATACCTTATTCTTTCCAGAGCTTGATTTTTATTATTCTGCACTCTTTAAAAAAAGGAGAAGGAAGACAGAGGGAATATTATCCTTCCTAAACTGAGAGTCCAGCTGATTGATTGTCATTGTTACTGCTGCAATATAGGGTTTGACTCATGAAGAATACTCTAGAATAGGTAACAGCAAAGTCCCAAAACTTTATGTCCTTCACTATATCGGAAATTTGCCCCAATTCCAGTGGGCCTCGCAGTTGAAAAACAAATGTTCTGAATTATTCAAAGTTCTTGTCATCAGAGCTAATCTATTAGTTAATCATGTCATAGCTCCTGTTACACTCTGAGCAGAGGCGAGTGGCTTGTCATCAAATACTGGAAAACAAATCCCAAGTCATAAAAGAGAAAATTCACTACAAGAGATCTGAATGTCTGCAACAGTTTCTTATTCTTTTGCTACCAAGAAATGGTTCTAGGTAGCCTTGATACCAACATTTTTACTGAAAATCATGTAACTAAGCACACATAATAAATTGTAGTTTGGCATCAAAAGATTTCAGTGACTTTTATGACTTCAGGTGACTGTTACTATCACTAGCTTTTATGACTAGCTTAAATGCTTACCTACTAATTCCTTCACGGATATCATTCACAGCCGCTAACAGTTTCTGCAGACCTAAAAAAGCTTCTTCCAACGAAGACTTTGCAGTCACAGTTACTGTGTTGGGGTCCAACTTTTGGAAAATTTCAATACTAATATTAAAAAGAAACAAAGAAGAGACATTGAAAAGCAGTTCATAAAACCCCTCAAAATTCAGAGAAACCCAGTCATCTATTGTACGCACTGTATTTTGACTATTAAAAAAAACCAAGGTCAAATGTAAATATCTACTAAAACCATGTTATCTGAAGTAGTCTTAGAATAAATGGTAGAAAGACCACACCCTACAATTGTTCTTCCCTGTCTAAAATTTTCCTTGGCAACTGTATTCTGTAACAGTATTTCACCTCTGACTTAAAGAGATTTATCATTAAACTTCACTTGAGAATGAAACAGTCTCTTCATGCATGAGTACACCTGAGTAAGCCTCTCTTAGAAGAGAACTGTTAGGTTAAAAGAAGACAAAGTAAAGTGCTTTCCATCAATTTTTCAAGCAGCTTCATTTTCCAGATTTACTGGAATGGGCTTGACACCTTCCCTGCAATGGCTGTGTTGGGACGACGAGCTGCAGCGCGCTCATGAAGAATTATCCCCACAGGCGCGAGGTAAGTAGTATTTTCTTGACAGGAGCAAGAAGAGTGTGAAGTGACCTTTGATTCTAAAATTTTATTCTCTTTTCACAGCACGGTCCTTAATAGGTGGGCAAGAGCCAACAGTTCAGTTGCATTTTCATTATAAAGTGGTACACTTCAAAGAGTTTTTCCTCGGTGCCTATATGAAACCTTTGAGTACACGATTACTATCCCAGTAAGAGAACACACTGAGACTGTTCCCTGGTGCATGTCCTCAGCTGACCTGAACACCACACCAAGCCAATTCCTAACCAGCTTCAATTCAGATTAATGTGCACTGGTGTAAGCCAAGAGGAGTATGCTGGTGCAGCTCTATCGTACATTCAAATGCCAGTGTAGAAATGCATTGGTGGAGTTATTATCACTGCTTATTAGGCAAGTCCTTAACAGACCACCAATAATGGAGTTCTTTGTGCCTGACATAACTCAGAGTCCCTCCTTTGAAAAGATTTCAGATTAAGACTACAAGAAGAAAACACTGTATCTATTCAGATTTTGTGATAGCATCCAAAAGTATGGCATCTCAGTGATTTTCAAGCAGATTTTTCAAAAATAACCGAAATAAAAACAATGGTAAAACATCTAGATGGAGGGAGGTTTAATTTTCTGCAATTTCAAGTTTATATGAGAAAGGAAATTCATCACTAGATTCTGCATGTGGATTTTATAGAGTGAAGGATTTTGCTTAACAAGAAAATTTATTATATTTCAAATTGATTAAAGTTTTTTAAAAAAGTAAACAATTTTGCATAAGCTAGTACACCTCCACAGGATTTGGAAAGAAAATAACCACAAGAAAACTTAGAGCTTGAATGCATCTTTATGGATAAAGATGAGATTTCCATGGATGTCTCGCATTTGTGGCTCTTACAGGGTTTTCAACACCATTCTCTAAGGCAACGTATTGCAGCCACTGTCCAGAAAAAGACCAGCAGACTAGACAGATCACTGACTGCATCCACATAACAATTTACAGGCTCCTAACTTTGTGCGACAAGTTGTGTCATTTTTTTTTTTTTGTGAGTTTTGATTAATTACTAACAGCTTCTTCTTTAACATAGGGGAAAAAAAAGCAATTTCTAAAGTGCGTTTGTTGGAAAATTATGGAAAGTTATGTAGAAGTTCTGAACTTCTTTAGCATACCGTACCTGTACAAGTTTATTGTATTCCATACACCTTCAAGGACTGACCAGATTTCCTGGTGCCTGTTTTCTTGAGCCACATGAAAGCTTGGATGTAACTTTTTTTCCTCAGAGCTTTGCAGATTTGGTGTCATTGCTTCCATTTTTTCACATACAGCATTTTCTGAAAGAACCATGATGTCTTCTGATAAATCCTGCTCACTGTCTGACCTCACCTTATAAAACAGTTTAGCAAACAAATAATGAATGTATTTGGTTCCTAACTTAAGAAAACTTGAACGCTTTATATATTTTTTAAAGCAATGCTCAAAAAAGCAAGGCTGAACTCTTCTAGTCATAACCATCTTTATTACAGTCTCCGCATCTAAAGCATCTCTCAGTCTTTCACCAAGTCTTTCTTCTATATGTATATATTGGTATTTCTACAGATAGGAAACTGAAGTGAAGGGAAACCCTATGCCAAAGCTTCCCAGACATGGTAAGCTGGTATAAATAAGAACTGCTTCTTACTCTTACTCCCTATCCCATGACTGATGGCACATTTTCCTCTGCAACAGCACGAAGTATTCATCTACTCATTCGGTAAACTGGTTCAGAAAATTTGTCCAGGTAAAGTGAAACTGATGTGGCACAACCTAGTCTGTACAAGGGCAGTTCTTCGTGAAGTCAGACACCTGTCCGGATAAGGACAGGAGGAAAGGCTTTCAGACAGAAAGCGTGCTTCTTATGGCAGCACCGTTCACAGAACGTTGGACTAAGTGGCTGACTGCAATGCACGCAGAAGTTACAGCACAGTAGACAATCAAGACTCTCACAGTAGACAAGACTCACACAGTAGACTGTGTGTAAGAGTAGACTCTTACACACAGTAGACAGTCAGATCATTCTTCCTCTCCTTGACCACCTTGTTCTTCCTTTCCCCTTCAGCTTTCTCCAAAACTGAAGAGAACTTCTTACAGATATTCTGACCTGCATTCTTTCCCATATTTAGAAATATTTCAAGTCATCCATGCTCATTATTCCATTTTTTATGCCATTACATATAGAACTAACAGTAACCACAAATCAAGACACTAAAATTTCTTCCACAGCAACTCAGAGATGAGCTGGAAGTAAAGACATACTTCTCAGAACACAAAAGGTGTCAGAACATCCCCCATTAACTATCACAAAGCACGTGACTTCATGTATAGCACCACAGCTACCAAGACAATGAAAGCTGAAATAGCACACCTAGGAACAGTAGTATTGGATCAACATCAGAAGTAGAAACAACAATTTTAATTTTAATCTTAATCTTTAAGGCCCTTTTCCATCAGCTACAAACACAACAGAAAACCAAGACATTTTTCCTGAAAGCAGCTAAATGATGTTTTTCAGTCACCCTCCTGATATTAACACATTTCTATTAGGGGAAAAAAAAAAGCCTGCCAAGCATATACATAAAGGCAGACATCTGCGACATGAAAATAAAAGTTAAATTTGGCGTCTATTAATTTTGAAAACACTCTAGCAACAACATTTCCTGCAATAATTTGTTGAAATTATGGGAATAATTTAGAAATCTAAGCCAAGTTTATAATAGGAGCATGGAGCAACTTCAAGAAGATGTTAGGTGAACAAATACTAAAGCTCCCCTTACCTGTGTAAGTGTTTGGTATAGCTTATTCACTTCAGCGTAAGCCTGGGGAAGCACACCATTATAGTCTGACCTTGAACTGAAAGCATGGAATAATTTTTTGGATTCCTGGAGCAAGATACGCACTGTTGAGGAGTCAACTGGTTTATCTGATATTTAGACATTAATATGGGAAATAGAAAAAAAACAAAGAGTATTAAATGTCAGGAGTTACCAATCTTAGGAGGCAAATTTAATACTCAAATATCTGGATTAACCGAAGCACATAAAAAGCCTTGAAAATGGTTCAGAAGCATTAGATAAAACAGTCTCAAGAGAAACGTGAGGTTAAGATTTCTCACTTCTTAATCAAATCTTCCAAATTTATCCCAGGATCTGGCAAGAGGATCAACTGGCATATCTAAAATAATTCTGCAGAACAGCAATATCCCAAAAGAGGTATATCTGTTAAAATCAAATTCTTAAAGACATCTTTAAGTAATTGAAAAGTTGGGGGTTTTTGGTTGGCTTTTTTTGAAAACAAGCCTCCCTGCCCTCATCTACCACATTAAGTAGTCTTTACTCCTCCATAATTTATTTGGCAAATGCAGATCATTTGACCACACATAACATGGTGGCAAAGGAGGGAGAAAGATTATTTGCTTTTTAAAAATAGTTCAGAGACTTTGGTGACCGTTACTATATATATTCACTAAAATGTTTTTCCCCTGTTTTTTGCAGGTACGTACTAATGTGTGAAATAAATTCTTACATGCCTGACAGCGTCCGTGCATTTGCTTTTACTGTCTTTTTATAAAAAGTAGACAAAAACCCAGCAGAATACTGAATTAAAAAAAAAAAAAAAGAAAGAAATAAGAAAGAAACATTTCAGAAATCATTTTCATTATTTTTGCAGGTGATATTTAGACCATCTGGGACCAGAGCCTGGACAGACTTGATCTTGACACAAGCTTTCTTTTTTTCTTTCCTTTTTTTTTTTTTTTAAATGTAATTCATAGCTCATCAATTTCAGTTCAATTCTGGCTTTAAGACTACAAAAACAGTGTTGGGATTTTGTCACCCATCCTGGGAATAAATTGTGGCTCAATACAAAAGTAGATAAGACTGTCCAAGGTATGGCTCCATTTGGATAATCTCAAATTGAAAAAAAAAAGCAGAAGAGGATGGAACACATTACTATTTAAACATACAGAGTACGTGCCTTTTCAAAGTATCTACTTCCGTAACTACCAAAACCAGAAGAGTGAGTTTTTTTACAAGTTTACAATTAACGTTCTCAGAGATTCTTACCCGTACAAAGATGTTTATAGAGACATTCAACGGTTGAAAGTAAACTCCTTGGCACAACATAACCAAAAACAGCCATCCAGTGTTTTTTATAACACTTCAGCAAGTTTGCTAATGTCCATGGTGGCTTCAGATACAGTATCTGAAAGATAGTATGTTATAAATTCAAAGGCTGATTTCAATATAGACATATTCTTACACATATCACAACTGCTCTATTCTTCAATAATGTTATGATTTGTGCTTGCTGAAGTGGAATTTCAATGATTCTTCAGAAATAAGGCTATATTCAGATTTAACAAGTTTATCTATTAAAAAAGATTTGATTCAGCAGCATCATGGGTTAAACAGTGATGCTCATGTAGAAGTGTTCAATGTACAATCACTTTCATGATTTTGGCTCCCCTTTCCTCAAACGCTCCAAATACTCTTGAGTTATCTCCTAAAGTGATTTAATGTGTTACTTGTGTACAAAAGCCAGATCAACAGTAGATATGCCTTTGATTTTCTAGTATTGTTAAAAAAGTAAAAATAAACACACTTTTCCTAGCTGTGACTATATATACGTGAAGTAATATATGCATATTGCAATAAAATTGAAATTTATTACTACAAAGTGAAACCAGAGTTTGAAAAGATGTTAACAGAAATCAATTAAGTTAATCGGAAGTGCCTAAAAGCTAATCAAAGCTCTATCTTGTGGCACAACAGTGATCCCATGGAAATGATTTTTTTTTTTTTGAAAGCCACAGAGGCTTATCGGCAATAAATTCTAATCCCTACCAGCTATAAAATGGAACCTAAACCAAAGCATGGATAATTTGAAAGTGCCTTGTACGAGAGTATTTATTTTCTGTTAACAATACTTTTGAAAGAGTGAGTGTTTGGAGGTTCTCGTTAACACTCTTGTAATTCTGTATCTGCATTGTAACCAATTTAGCTGTGAACAGTTTTATCCATGTGGTACCTAAAAACATCTGTTCTGATGGGGAAGAAGTGCCTGCAACAACAGTGCCTCAATATTATATAAAACGTATGAAATAATTTCTTGAAGGACATATTTACAATGCAGTGATTTAACCCTACTAGAAAAGTTGAAATAGAAATGTAATGCAACTAATAAAGAGAGTTCTGAAAATTCATACTGAACAGCCAGCACCTCTGTTACCATATTATTAAAAGACTATTAAAATACTGCACAGTCATTACTGGTCAAATAGAATAATCTTGTTATAAAATGAAATGGTAAAACTGAACACTGAACTGTTGACTGTCAGTGAACTATTATGTTAATGAACTAGATGACTTCGCTGTTTGGCTTAGCACAGGTACTAATATCATTAAAATACCCAAGGACATTTAAACCTCTTAATACTTGAAATATCAAGCAAAATGACATAAGAAACCACCTCCATCCATAGGTTTCCAAATGCAATTTTCATTTCAGTCTCCAAAATACAAGATAAAGCTTCTCCTAAGTTCTTTTCAAGGTCTGGAAGTATATTTGGGAATCGCGCAGTAAGACTAGCATCACCTCTTTCTCTTTTCTCGAATTCTGTATCTGTCGAATCAATGATAACAAAACGTACTTATTGCAACTGTTTCTATATCTAATTTATGTTGATAGCACACAAATAACTTGTCCCCATAAATAAAGACAGACTGCACTTTCTATTTATATTATAAAGCAGATGGACTACATCTAATTAGGTTTCGAGTATTTCTAGTTATACCCACTTGTACTGTGGGTATTTTTAATTATGAGCTACTAACCAAGATTAATTTCCCCAGAGCGTTATTAATTTGTGATCTTACTCTATATTTCTTTTTTCCTTAAATAACTTAGATTATATACAGCCAGTGGGGTTATCAGCAAGTACAAGAAGATCACTTCTTAATACTGTAAGCTGTATTTGTATCTTTGGAAAAATGAACAGGCAACCCAAGAATCAAGTTCTACTGTTTGGGATGCAGGTAAAGGTATTAGCATAACATGTAAGGAGGGATCTTAGCATTCTGAATTTTATAACTACTAAGAATAGGACCTAAACTGGCTCAACTGGAAACACCTCTTTTCAGTCCTAAAAAGTTCAGGACACCTTTTAAATGACTATAAACACAGGAAATTCATGCTGTGTTTTTTCTATAAAACAAAAATATGTCATATTTGAATTTCCTAGAACTCTATGAGACAGATGTTTTAATAAATGTTGCAAACTTTCAGAAAACCATTTACCTTTGAAAATAAAAAAATCTGCTCCAAACAAAAAGCATTCCTAAGGATTCAAAGCATATGAAAACTGAAGTTATAGTAGAAACTATTCTCCCTCTCCTACACTGATTATTACATGTCTCAAAAACCAGCATATGTATACAAACACATTAAACAAACTTACCACATTTTGACTGTTGCAGCTGAACGCAGTTCTGGTGCCTGTTTACGTTCAGATTCTGTAGAGCAGTAACCAAATCAGCTTTGCAGAATGCCTTGACCTCACTCACAATGGCTTTATTACATAAATTTTTATCATCCCTAGGAGAAGAGAATTAATTGTTGACATAAAACTGACATTACTGCATAGCAAGTAATAAAAGCAACACACTGAAAAAATTCTTTCATAAGCTTATTTTGTGAGCTTCATTATACACAAAGTTTTCTTTCTCAAGCAATTAGAAGCAGTTCAAAAAAGTTAAACCAGAGAATTAACTAAAGCATCTATTCTGAAAAAATTAGAAACATAGTGAAAAATGTTTCAGGCTCTAGGTTTGCTTTAAGAAAAAAACAGCTATAAATACTACAGCAATGATGCCTAGTTGCTATGATCTTAGAATCCAAACAAGGCAATAATTCTAAGACAGTAATATCTTATTCGATTGCTACAATAAATTCTCATTTTCGACACCCTTTTTTACTGTTCTACTGCTCAAATCATTGTCCTAGATGCCGCCCTGAGGCATACACTGCTCCAGCAGAACTACTATAAAGATGCAGTACAAAGTTGGATCCTAGTACTTTCTCAAAAATTCCCATTGCTTATATTGATAAAGATAAAGGGATTTTCAGATGAAAAGCACTTCTGAAGTCACCTCTTTTTCTTTACTCAGAGAAACCTAAAATCATTATCAATAGTCCTACCAATACTGTGACTGAAATAGTATTTTCAGCAGCAACCCAACCCACACATGTCAACTTAAATCAACTGATGCCTAGCATCTTAACCCCACTTACTGAAACTACGCAGCAAATGGTTCTAGCAAAGCAAGCTGTTTACAGTACCTGTCAAGGAATATTAGCCCTTTAAAAATGAGCTTCATGTGACTTGTATAATATTGAGAATCAATACTCACAAGTCAGCTGTTATCCTCACAAAACAAGAACAGAGGCAAACCTATTGCCATCTTCCCTCTTTCTAAGATTAACCCTTGACAATGGTTGTCATTGTTCCCAACCAGGTGAGCAGAAACAAAGTCTCTACCTGGATCTCAATCACTAATACAAATATTTTTTTCTATTTTGTAACTCCAGTAATATTATGAGAAATTGAAATAAAATCTGAGAAAGCTACGCCTTAAAAAGTTTTAGAATTGAATATTGAGTAAACTTAATTCTACTTCAGGCCTCAAGCACATGAAGGTGATTAAGTCTACAATCTTTGTGTTTTATTATATCCTTCTACTCTAGCTTTTAAGAGGGTGATTGCTCTTCAAAAAGCTTACTTCAGAAACAGCTCTTCATTTTAAGATATGATCTGAAAATAGTGTATTTGGCATGAGACTAACTTACACCTCATAAGAGACCTAAAACCACACAGGAACTCACGTGCAGAGTATGACAACAGCTTGAGGAAAGAGGTTCTGATACTGCAGACAACACTGTAAAACACGATCGTCATTGTTCTCGTCACTCAGGCCATCTGCAAATTTAGTTAAGACAGTGCTGACGTGTTCAGAAGTAACTCAACATAACAAATACTTCAGTGTAGTCATGGTACTGTTTTTAAATTTAATACTCCCCAAACAAGGACAGAGAAGTGTAATCTAAACACAAATCTGAACTTTGAATTCTTAGGTACTACTCCACTCAAAAAAGCTATGGTTGTGCCAGAAAATGTCAAGCGAGCCACACGTAAATTTGAGTATGTTAGATTTTGTGATGATCGAGTCAAAAGCAAAAGCGCACAACATACTCTTAGCTCATAGGTAAAAGCAACTAGATGAATTTTCATTAAGTAATCCCCCACTCACCAACAGATGTTGCTAAAAGCAAGAAACAATTGATAAAACAATAGTGAACAAAGCACTAATCTGAATAAGGTATTTGCATACTATAGCCTTGCATATGCTCTGAAGGCTGCTGTAAGCTATTAGCTAATTTTAATTAGCAAACTGCAGAGTGAAGACTGTATTAAACTCAAAATTTAGTGCTAAGGTTCACACTAGGATTAAGTACCCAAAACAAATTGATTGCACATATATTACATATTTTTTGAGAAGCAAGCTGCATGGATTGCCCCCACAATTTTGAATCTTGGTTTTTGAGACACATGTAGATGAACTGGACTGCAGGGATAGCTTTGTCCCGAACATGCTGCAACATTTTCCCCTTCTTCAAGTTGTCCAGCTCTTGTAGAACGACCCAGGGAATTATTAATGCAAGTCTGCCAACGCCTGGAAGGAAAAATAAAAACCACAACCAAAACACAAAGATATTTTGAAGAGCCACGAAAACGACTACAGATAACTTTTAATTCAAACATCATATTTATGTCAGTTCACACTTATCTTTTTTGCCAGTAGTTTTCATATTCCATGCTCAAGAGTATCTAGCATTAAAAAATGAACAACTGAAAAAGGCCAAGTTCCCTCTTTCTAATCGAACCTCAAACTGGCACTACATTGGTTATATGTAAAAACGACAGTATTAGGCAAACAAAAGGAAGACTCAATTTTAATCAACAGAATACTTTGACAACAGTGTGTAGCAATATTATAAAATATATTTGCAGGAATTACGATCTTGCCACACACTCACTGCAAGATGTTAAAGCAAGGTGACAGCAGCTGAAGTAACAGGCTGAAAATACCTAAATGACCACAACAGTTACTGTGCCAAAACAATCACCAAACAAAAGGAGCAATGGTTTGTGCTAATTGCCAACCACCATTCCTAAGCCAGGAACAGGAAGTACGGATAGTGGACCATGGTTTTATTTGTATGTAAGTATGGTCTGAACTTTAAAACTATTATACATGAAATACGTGGTAAATCAGAAATTTAATGACTGTTCTGTTGGTCCACCCATGACAAATACTTCAACTGTTTTCTTTCTCAGTCACATTATAAGAATACAATTCAAAAAAACCCACATTAATATCCATCTGCTTTGTAATAAATAGGTCAGGAATCAGTAACTTTCTGAGCATAATGGGTCTGGTGCAGGACCAGAAATTGGGAGCTGCAATATTCTAAAAAAGGCATCCCAGTGTACACAATGCAACACCATTCCTAATACGGGAAAGAGAAATACAGTCCGACACACTCTTGAAAGCTACTCAGGCCTTTACTAAAGTTATTTTCCAGGTGACCAGAACAAGTGTATTCATTAGCTGAAAGCATCAAAGCACCCTAAGCATTTTGATAGATTCCAAATATGTCTACCAACAACTGACACGGACAATCCTAATCCTGCTAACACTAAATCACTAACAGCTTCACAACATATTAAAGCCAAACATTAAAGTCAGGGTCTGCAATCTGAATTCCTGAGAAATTGCTCACACATTTTTTGAATTCTGTGACCTTTACCAAGACACAAATAAAGCACCGACTGACTGCTTATCAGATTTTAAATGTTTTTAGATTTCTAGAAAAAAAAAAATCCTAAAAAGAGAGTAGAAAACATCATTACCATTAGTAATGGATTAAATGCTTAAAAGTATGTTCTTACAATAGGTAAGACTTATTTACCTCTAAGAATTCATGCACATTCCTGGGAACATTGACCATGATTCTCTGTAAGTACGTAGCTACAAGCATAGTAGGTTCTACTTTCATAGCTGAACTTTCCTTAAAAGGCAGCCTATTTGGGTTCACAGAACCAGCCTCTTAAGTGTGAGCCTTCTGCCTCTATAGGAAACCTGCTGCCTTTTTAAGGAGCCCAGGTTTGTTTTAGTTCATGTAGCCTGAAGTTCTTACAACACCTGTTTTTTCTTAAAATGTCTTATTGATCACCATGTATTCACATACCTGGTATATCCTCAGATTTCAGGGATCTGACAAACTCAAGGTGACTAATCATTATATTTGTGTCAATCACCACTAATATGTTCAGACCAGAAGTAAAAGACTCTGGGGGACAAAAGAGAAAAAAAAAAAAACAAAACAGTTGTGAAAAAATCAGTTGTGTACTCTCTACTCAGACCACTAACTGACTGTAATAACTAGTTGCAATTAGATACCAAAGAACATCAAATCATGACATACCAGCAGAAATATTTAAATCCTGTTCTGGAAGATCTATTTCCATACTTGTAAGTTCTCCACAAGTCTGTACTACAGACAGCGCCATCCTCTTCTGAACACGAGCAACATGCAAATCTTCAACTATCTGCATCTACAATGAAAAAAATCTGCATGTATGAAATCAATTGTAAGTAATCACTTATGAATTGCTCCCAAAAAAGATACTTTCGCATTAATGCTGTTGTGTTAAAACTGACTAAAAATGAAGCATGAAAAATTTTAAGTCGGTACAGCAAATGTAAAGCCATGAGAACCTTCTGCACATCCTCCACTATAAGAAGTCCACAAAAGACATCCAAAATACAGCCTAGAAGGAAGATTTGTTTATGACCTTTCTACCTGGTACCCAAAAACTTTGTTCCATTTTTTGCTACATAGACTGCAAGTTTCCTGACAGCTTTTTCCTAAAAAAAAAAATAAAAACCCCTCTCTCTTCCAACTTGAAATTTAGAGGATGGAAAATGAGATAGCTAGAGTATGTAAGCAACTACGAACGTCCCCTACATTTCAAAGAATAACAGAAAGGCAATCTTTCTATCTCAGAAAGTTCTCGATTAGCAGTACTTTAGCAAGTTTGTTTAGTATTTGAAAAAAATGCTCCACGATTTTTGAAGTGTAGATCATAAGCCAAAAATGCAAAATATTGGGAAAGGTCATGGAATTGTCCAGCTACACAACCTCGGTGCCGTGAGTTTTAATACAACTTACAAGTGTTAAATTAAAGCATTACTAACCTCTTGGTCTGTTTCTTGGTTCTGACTGTCTTGAAGGGGTGGAAAGACTTCAAAGCTCTGTAGGAAGAATTTAAAAAACCATACCAACAACACAAAACATCAAGGAAGACTGAGGAACAAGTGATCCCCATGTCAAGAGTTTCAGAATATAGCTCTTTAGTGTTAAAACAAGTATGTCACTAACCTTTTGGACAGACTTTATGTCCTCACCTTCTTGGTAGGAGTCAGACGTGCACGGGAGCTCAAAATTCTAGAAACAAGTAGGAACAGAAGTAGAACACAAACTTTTAGAGTGCTTTTTAGAGAACACTGAATATTCCCAAGTGAATTGAATACGTAACATAAAACATATTTTTGATATCCATGATGAAGCATCTACAGTATCATTTCAAAAGGGCTTAGAAGGATGGCTTTCTCTTAAAATAAACATAGCAGTTTACACAGTAAGCCTGTTTTTCCAATCTCTTGTGGGTTTGCGACTATGTTATTCTTGCTCTGGGCTTCCCAGTACAAGACATACATGAATTTAATGGAGTGCATTGAGCAAAGGGTCACTAAGATGATTAAAGGACTGGGCCATGTCATACAAGAGGCTGAAAGAGTCGGGACTGTTTGGCCTGAAGAAGAGAAGGGGGAGTCTTATCAATGTTTATAAATATCTGATGGGAGGGTATAACCAAGATGGAACCAGACTCTTAGCAGTGCCCAGTGCCAAGACAAGAGGCAATGGGCACAAACTGAAACACAGCAAATTCCATCTGAGCATTAAAACCCCCACTTTTTTACAGTGAAGGTGCTTGAACAGACTGCCCAGAGAGGTTGTGGAGTCTCTGTTCTTAGAGATATAAAAACCTGACTGGACCTAGTCCTGGGCAACCTACTCTAGCTGACCCTGCTTGAGCAAGGGGGCTGGACTAGACGATCTCCAGAGGTGCCTTCCAACCTCAACAATTCTGTATGTAATTACTATCTTTGCATACACACAAAATGATCGCGCTACCGTAACGTGAACTGAAATCTCCAAAAACACTGGGCATATTAAACGAGAACAACAAAGTAAGCACGCTCAAGAGAAAGTTGAGGTGCAGAGCCAAACACAAGCTAGAGCTCAGAAACACACTGATCACAGCCAAACGTGAAGTTCTGCAGGAAACGTACAAATTTAGTCCTAGATCTACAACAAGTTCTCCTGGCATCACTTTGCCAGCAATGAGCACCTGTTTGGCAGGCAAGTTTTCATTGGTTCAGTTTATTCATTCAAAAAATGATATAACCATGTCAGCTCAAAAAAAATTCTGCTGACTTATACCTAAATTGAAGTATTCCACAGCCCCAGCAGCAAAGTGAAGCTATGAAAGCATATGTGCAGACACAGTCCTAATACGCAAGACCTTTATTCTTCTAGTTTGTTTAACCATTGAGCAGAGCAGAGCAACATTTTAACGTGGTATACATCAGGACCAGAAAAATCCATCCAGTTAGCGATGAGATCCTGTTTCAAATCTGTAAGGAGACAGTCTGCTTATATAAAAACTGCCTGCCATTCAGAAACTAGCCTGAAACATCTACCTCCATAATACAAAGAATTGGGTTCTCATTACCTGCTTAAAACATAACGCTGTGGCTTCAAAGTCCCCCTCTTCAGTCCCTGAATTACCAGTAGCTTGATCAGAACCAGCATCCTGTTTTTTCTGTTTACAAGAGTCCCATCGTTGTGGTGTTTCAGTTGAATAATGTGATGCTGTATGTTTATTCACATGCCGTGTTTTCTTAGAAAACTCCTTATATTCTTCTTCATACTCTTCTTCCCAAGTCCTAGATAATGTATTTGGCTTCTTAGTGCAAGGCCTATCATCACGCACAGTCCCTGTAGAGTTGTCAGATGGCTTTTTTGGAATTCCAACATCTTCACTCTGTTTTTTTGATCCATTTGCCTTTTTACATGGTACATGTGAATCGTACACAGATGACTTAAATTTTTCCAACATAGTTTGTTCCGCTTTTAACTTTAGTTTGCAGAGTTCAACTTTCTCTCTCTTTTTCTTCAGTGCCTTGTCCCTCTGAACTGCAAAGCTATGCCAGACTCTTCTTCCTTCTGTTCCATCAAAACGACTTTTGTTGTAACTTTCCCTGCTAGTAGTCACTACATCAGGAGTGCGTGTACTTTTTCCATGTTTAATTTCTTTGGCTTTAAATTGGATAACTATTCTCTTTTGTTTTTCAGTTTGGATTAGAGAATTGTCTGTGGTTTTGCTTCTATTTGGAGATTTTCCTTGGGATCTTCCATCAGTGCCATGAGAAATATTAGAACTTTGGTCTCGCTTCTTCTCTTGCCCATCTTTCTCTATTTTGAATCTTTCAAAACATTATGAAAAAAGTAATGTAATTTAGCTGAGTTAATGTAAAAGAACAAAACAAACAAACAAAAAGCCTGCATTGATTTAGGCAGCTACAGCTAAGTATTTATGAGCACCAGTTGGGTATGTTCTTAAATATGAACTTGCAGGAACATCTGTCCTTTAACATAGTTTGACACAGCATTTTTAGTATTTACATTTTTCCTAGCTGTACAGCTATTTTAGCTTACAAAATTGAGAAAAAGCTTTTTCTGCATTCATTATCTGTTGGTTTGAGACATGCCCTACAAAGTCTAGTTTCATCTTATCACACAGATAAGTTTTAACAGTAGTTTAATGATATATGAGGCGTGTCACCCTAAAATTCAAGTGTGAAGCAGTTCAGCGCCAAACACTGCACAGCTTTCAAACAGTGCAGGATAAACAGACTGGAGAACTTGGAAAAGGAATGATTGATGGGAATATAGTAACATTCTACAGAAATCATGAATGACTTGAAAACTGAATAGGAAACTTTCTTATAAGAGCAGAGAAAATACTCAATAAATTTACCATACACTAAGTTTAAAATATCCAAAGAAAGTTTCTACCCTACTCTATTATAGTGTTGTCAAAAATGTTGGGGAGGTAAAGGCCATTTGACAAACTCATGTAGGACAGGTAACTTAAATGCCCTGATTGGCATCCAACTTCTGACTTAGGAGACCCCTAACTGGTTCTTAGAAGCTGGGAGGGTGTACAAGAGGAAAAATCATTTTGTACTTGTCTCGTTTCACATACTCCTTCCTGTGCAAGTCCTACTGGCCACTGTCAGGGATGGGGTACTGGACTGGACAGAGTTTTGGCACAAACACAGTTACTGTTTTATGGTTATATCATAACTATATTAACAAACAGTGCTTAACAGCATGTATACATGCAGCCAAATATCCTACGACTTACAACTCCAATCTAATAGAGAAACTGCAAAGATTTAGAAACAATCCAAAGCTTTTCCATCTCGGGATTCATGAGAACATTCTCACTTTATATGAAGTAGTTTTCAAACACTCTTTACATTTGCTACACTCAAGGCGAAAGACTGCTTTCTTTGCATTCGAATCAATTACTTCAAGCATCAGGAGAAATCAATGATTTCAGGACTACAGGAATCTATTAAAAGTACTAAGTTCACTGCAGAACTATCCTCCAGACTTCACTGGAGCCTTTTTTTGCTAGCAAAACGTGTAATATGCAATACAGACCAACAAGGTAGTGCTCAAAACACCACCAACAAAAAGATCTTTTTATGACAGCAGTGTTGGAAGCATAATTCCTACCTTATTTGAAGTGTACTAGCATACATTAGAGTTAAAAAAAAATAATTCTGAACCCTGTCTTCTCAACTATCTCAAACTGTCCAGCTTAGACAGAATCCACTCATTAATGCAATGCCAACACTTCATCAGTTAAAATACATAGTTTATTTGGTGAACAAGTCGAACAAAATTCTTAAATTCAGTATTAAAAAAAGTCTGTGATTGTTTTATTTTTAAGTAGTTCCATTTAATGACAGAGCAAGAATTTACCTCTGAAATTCTGTCTCTCCTTTCATAGTATGGTTATAAGATCTTGTGTCTTCAGAGTTCTGAAAGAAAGAAAAAACCCAAGGGCTTATAGAGGAAACTACAGTTAAAAAAAAGCCTTCATAACATGGAACAAGCTATTATTTCACACTAGATTCACTATGATTTTGAATAAGTTAACCTTGAAAAAGGCAGCCACATACCTTGCTATAATTTAGTATTTAGATTTTGTTGTATTTAAGAACAACACAAGGGGAAAAACTGAATGCAGCGCACAGTCCTGGGTTATAAATAGAGAAAGCTCAACTAATCAAACACACTTAGGATTCATGTGTTTCATATACTTTACAAGTATATCAGTATGTAAAATATACATTTTTGTATATTTATAAAAATTCTTAGGGAAAAGAAAGTTACCTGAAGACTGCTTCCAGCTACCCCCAGGTAAGGCCAAAGAGAGGATATTGCTATGGGAGGTTTTTGTGCAGAAGAGATGTGTTATTAATTCTCATCAGATTTACTAATTAGGTGGAACAGTGTGAAACTGCAGTTACATAGGCCTGGTTAAGAGTAAAGATAGTCCCCAAACAAATAACTTGAACAGTCCTTGTTTAGAAAGCAGTTATAGCACTGCTTGGCATATCTATATTGCCAGCTGCGTCGCATTCATGTTGCGGAATAACTGGAAGACAACTTTGATCAGGTCAGAACAGAAAGCAGTTTATTATTGCAGCTATGGGAGAGAACAGAGAGCAGCAAAATGACAGACTCTGCTGCTATGAACTCTGCCCAATAAGGCAGTTAATTTTTATACACCTTTGGGTTATATGACTCAGTTCTCCCAAAACTACAGCAGAGTGTAGGAAATGGCAACAGAGAACAGTAACATATGGATTACTTCAGATAAGGAAGCTCCAGACAGTATATCCTTTTACAAATAATTCCCTCCTTCAATAATTGGGTCATGCTGACCCAGTGAGGCCATTAGGTCACTGCTGCAGAGATTCTCCTAACCAGAGAGGCCTGCAAAGGCCTATGAGGCCTTAGCTATTTTACTTCCACATTAGAAAGCACTTCATTAAAAAATAAAAGGGTTGCAGAAACCAGTGGAGTCCTAATGAAGTAAGGAAATTTTGAGAACTTCTGCCTGTGGTTGGTTCTGGAGTTGTAACAGCAGCAAAACCAATGAAATCGTAACTTAGGAGGCTGTTAAAGGCTGCTGCCACTGAGAATCATATTAATGCAACTTGCTGCAGGAAGACCTGTTCAACTCACATGATTATAATCAAATAGGAATCGAAGTGTTTTACTGGTTTATTAACCACTCAATTTAACCACTCAATTAACTGGCAATCAGTGAACTACACACTCAGGATCAATACTAGCAATACAACAGAAAAACTATAATAATAGACAATTGCAAAATGATACCAGATCAGACGACTTTGGTATCAGAAAGGTTTAATCTCACACACCTACATGATACACTTTGGCACACACACACTCATGCCGCTGAAGACGTGGGTGCTCCAGTTGTGTGTGCAGCCATACCACTTCCTACAACCTGCTAATGCACATGCTGGTGAGAAAGGCCCCCCACGAGGTCATGTACACAGCCCCAAGGTGTGGGACCCTACGGGATGTCCCCCCTGTACTGTCACTCCACCAGCTGGAATGCAGGCTACTGACAGCGTCTGGCAGTGAAGATGCTCCATCCAGGTAGGTGGAGGTCATGATGCTGGTGGGACAACTTCTGGCAGTAGCAAGCCCAGTTTGACTGCTGCTCAGTTACCACTTTCCTCTCTTCAAGGCCTATTCCCCCAGAACCATGAGTTTTCATGATGTTTTTAGTATTTCTTTTCAATCTAGCTCCTTCTTTTCTCAAAAGTCTCTTGATAATTCCCTGATTTTCCACTTAATTTAGCCATCTTAAGCAGACTTTCTTACTATTACTTTCCTCTTAGCATTATCAGTTTGGGGTAAATATCCTCTTGGAGCAGACTGGTTTAGGTGTTCTATTTACAATCCCATGGCTATCATATCACCTGGTGCTACCCAGGACATCTTACCCAGAGGCAGCTGTGCAGACTCCTCCAGACTGCTCTGTGTAAAGCTGTTCTAATTTATACTGCGACAAATGTCCTTTCACTCATACTTACGGAATTATATGCCAAACCGCTAAAAGCCAACAGGCATAAAGTTTTCTGTAACCTGTGGTCATGCTTACACCACACCAAAAAACTCCTAAAGCTCCCACACAATCACGCCTAAATATGACTCTACTTAAATGGCTTACTCTCACCTGTAAGAGCTGAAGATACCTCTTATCCATAGTGTGATCACACTAAAGAAACACTTGCTTCTAATCAGAGGTTTCCTTATCTTTTTGCTATTATTAGTTTGGGTTCTCACTGTTGCTTGTGTTGGTCAATGTCTGCATATAGCAATATTTAATGCTGTCTCAAACAGACTCATGCAACAGTTAAAACTCTGTATTCTTCAAACTGGTATAGGGATTAGCAATGGCAATACAGCTATAGTATGAGGTTTTAAGCCAAGTTTTTACCCTTTGTATTACAGAAGTAAAAAAACCCACCACCTTAGGATAAGTCAATGTTAAAAGACAAACTGAATAATAATAAGGAATTCAGGAGAAAAAATAGTTACAAATATTTGGCTTTGAACAACATTTTCTACATGAGCAAAAGGCTTCTAACATGTATAACTCAGTTTACAAGGCCATATCACGCTTACTTATAAACACTTCCAAACATTTTTTGAGACATTTATGATAAGACAGGTAAAAGCTCTTTTATTTCGTATATAGCTTACAAAATGCAAGGGAAAAAAATCTAGCAAACTTAAGTGTAGATTTATTAAATTACTGATTTCTTGGATATGTATTACACTACTGGCAGGCAATAACTTCGCAGAAGGGCATACAAACGATAAAAAAGAATGGGAAGCTACATACAAGTGTGACCAGAAAGACTATCATCCTTGTAACACCTGCATTTTGCAAGCAATTCAGTGAAAGCTTACTCACTAGATACCAGATGTACCAGAGTACATCTGGTACCAGAGTACTGGTACTAGATGTAGCAGAGTATACTAAGAATTTTGGTCATTGATTTATGTCTTTGTGGTTAAAAGGAAATATTTAAGAGTTGCTTGCTAAAATGCTGCCAAGTACAATTTGTGATTAATCAGAAAATTAAGATATATGATCCAAGATAAAGAACAATCCAGGAAAACAGTAATGGTTTCGGTAACAGTTTTAAGCTCAACTTTCCTCAACCAGGAAGACATACTAAAATAAAAAAAAAATCTCTTATTTTCTGATACCCACACTACTCATAGCCTCCGGAGAAAAACATAAGCTAGTTATCTGACGAATTCAACCCTCCTGCTATTCTTAATGACCCCACCTTTAAATTTGATTCATCCTTCTATCACAAGACTGCTAAACAATTCATGTTTTTCTCTTGAATGTGGGGGTTTGAATTAAAATAATGATAACAGTAATAATACAGCTGTTCCTACTTTGTCATCCTGGCCATCCAAACAGTCTTCCTTTCCAGTTAATTTCTTCAGTTTCTTTTTAGACATCTTCAAATCCTAAGGAAAACAGCGTTGCCATTATTATTTATTTCAAGTTTTTATTTCCAGCTGGTATAAAAAATAAATTTTAACAGCATAGAGAAAAAATACTGTAATACGCTTCTCTTGTCTTCTCGTTACATAGCCACGGCAGATTTCAACAGGGTTAATTATTCACATCTCACTAGGAGAACTTCACAGAAAAAAAGATGGCAATTATTTTACCATCTGCTCCAGAGACACGTATTTTGTACCAGCAAACATACCAGACTAATAGAGACAAACATCCTTTAACATTTAGTCATACAACCGCCAAGTTTTAAAGCAGTTCCAACTATATAGTTGGAGTTCCATCTCGCCTTAGCCAGCCTCCCCCCCGCCCCGGGGCGGAGGTAATATCATGACATCTCGCAACAGCTACACCTCCCTCTACACAAACTAGTCCTGCGAGCCTGCCCCGAACAAGAAGAGGTTTAAGAGGGCTGTAAGAAAGCTTCACCAGAAGCTCCCAAAGCTCTAGAGGTGAATTCCTAGAGTACAGGTCAACTGCCTAAACAGGTAAGCCACAGAAGTCGCTCAGCCATAAAGCAGGGAAGACTCAATAAACACACGGCTCTTTAAGACAGCCTTCAACATGGGCGGGTTGAAGCGACCGAAGGAAGAGGAGCTGCCGCTCCGCCACGACCAAAGGGGCGGCAGCCTCCTGCCCCCAACCCCACGCGTGAAGAAAGGGCAAATACAGGGCGAGCCCCCGGGGCCCTTCGGAGCACAAGCCGGCCGGCCTTCCCCCACCCCACCCGGCAGCTGCCGGCACACTCCCTCCCTCCCTCCCTCCCTTCCCTTCCGCTCCCTCCTTCGCCTCCCCGGCAGCAGGGCACAGGGGCGGCCCCGCCTCACAGCCAGCCAGCTCGGACGCACCCTCCCGTCGACGTTGAAGCTCGAGGCGGGCAACGGCTCCGCGCCCCGCCGCCCCGGGCGGCCTCAGGAACGGACGGTCCTGGCGGAGGGGCCTCCGGGGTACCCCGAGCAGCGGCCCCGCTCTCGGGTCAGGGGCTTCCCCGTCAGGCAGAGCCCACCGCGCTGCTCGCCTCCGGCAGCTGCCGCTGCCCCGGCCCCTCCCCGCCGCGGGGCGCGCTGGGCAAGGCCCGGGGGCCCGGGAGCTGGAGCCCCGAGGCGCTCTGGGAAATGTAGGCGGTGCCGGCCCGCCTCCTCTCCCGCCGTACGTGCCGGGCCGCCACCGCCGTGCCTCCCCGCCCGCCTCCCTCCCGGAGAAGAGGCGTGTGGGTACGGCGGCGCGTCCCTCTGCCTCGACTCGCCTCCCTTCGCCCGCCGCCGGGCTGTCTCCGGAGAAGATGGCAGCGGAGGAGGCTGCGGAGGCCTCGCTGGCGCGGCTGTCCCCAGAGCGGAGGCAGCCGGGGCGGGAGGAGGACGACGACGATGAGGAGAACCCCGAAGGCGGCGGCGAGACCGCAGCGCTCAGTGAGGGCCGGGCGTGGGGGGGGGGCCGTGAGCGGGCGGTGTGGTGGGAGCCGGGCCCTCCGTCCCGCTCTGAGGGGAGCGGCGCGGCGCCCGGCTGCTGCCCCTCTTCCCGGGTGTGCGCGGCCCCGCCGTGCCCGGGAGGTGCTGAGAGCGGGCGGGCGGGCGCCATGCGGAGGCGCGGGAGGGAGAAGCGCCTTGAGAGAACCCCGTGGGGGTTTGAATTTACAGCGGGGCGCCGGGAGCCGCCTTCGTGCCGTCTCCTTTCTCCCTCCACCTGCGCCATGAAAGCCCTGCGAGGTGAGGGGAGCCCGGTTTTCCCCGTTTTACCGACTTTGTGTCGCATTGGGCCGGTGCGGGGCAGGCAGCGGGGCCACACGTGCTCCCTGCGGCGGCCCGGCCCGGGGGCTGAGGCTTGGCCTCGGCGCCTCCCTGCCTGCTCGGGGAGCTTTGAAACAGCGAAACCAGGACTTGGGTCGCCCTTTCCTCCCTTTAAGTCCAATGAGGTATTTTTTTGTTGTTGCTGCTGATGATCTTTTATTCTTTCAAGCCGTGGTCCACAAGGTCCCATTACAAACCAGGGCCTGTTGGAGGTGGGATGGTGTCGCGGATTCTGATTTAGGATCCCGCCGACTATGCCAATTTGTCGCGAATGGGTGATGTAGGATCCGGCACAACTTTGAGGTAGCAGCAATTTAAGATTTATTAGCGCTAGTACAGTAAATCACAAGATTAGGTCGTATGATTTTTAACAATACTTAATCATCAGCCAATTATCAGAGTGATTTAATAAAATTTGCTATAATGCACACTACAAAGTTTGCTAAATCGAATCGCGCACACACACAGAGCTATAGAGGTTAACCTATGATCAAAATTTTTCTCTTTGCCAATTCTAATAAATTATTGGTACCGAATGATCTTTGAAACTTCGCGAAATCTAATTGTAGTGAATTACTCGCTATTCTCCTTCGTCAGCATCTATCAGCGGACGATCTTCAAAATCCTTGCGAAATATACCCTGAGAGGCGTCCCAGCTCAGGGGGAGATACTGGGTCACGGCCTGCTGCGATCCCGGAGCGCTCAAAGGGTCTCACTTAGGATCGCTGTTTATAGGATTGGGAGATGATTGACTTTGGTCAGTGTATTTCCGTTCTAGCCACAATTCTAGTCAGGTAATTCTGGCACCTTCCAGGGCAGGCCACGATCCAGGGAGCAGGAGTTTCAGGTATGGTTCCAGGCAACAGGAGTTTCAGGTACGGTTAGGGAGTGCTGATCGTCTTAACTCACTGTACCGTAGCCAGGACAAGAAAGTACTGGATTGTCCCAACTCACTGCACTAGTAGCCAAAACAAGAACAAAATCTTGGCTGGTCCTGGCATCGCAACGTGGCCCAGGGGGTCTGCACCACCACAGATGGGGATATGATGTGTGGCATGCCATCTCTGCCCCATACGTTTTCTCCTCAGTATTTTCTGCCAAATGTGTTTAAACTGGTTGTGCCAGTTTTCCAGCCGTGCCATATATGTGGCATTGATGCCAGTCATTTGCTACTGCAGTCTTACAGTTGAACTGACTCTTCTAATAAATAAATAAAAAAAAAAGGTATAATTTAGGCTCTTGGAAGCATTAGTATGTTTGTGCATAGTCAGTGATTCCTGACGGGCATTTTAAAAATCCTGCAATCTTGCTTCGGTAGCAGCCTGCTTTTCTTAATCATTTAGTGTGAAAGTTTACCTCTCTTCATGTAGATGTATATACAAACTATATGTACATATACGCATACTCTCTTTTTCAACCATTTTAACCTATACACTTCCTCTGAAGATGCAGACAGTCCAACTCTGGTGGGCTTTGGTCACTGCTAGGCTCTCACTGTGCATTTTTGTAACAGTGTTACCAGTTTTTCTCACAGCACGTGTAGTCATAATCATTGTTCTTACGGATTTCTTACCAAAAATCCTTTTACTTCTTCGTTTTCTTTCTGTCTTTCTGTTGTTAAAGTGTGTAGAAACTATCACCAGGCTTGCAACTTTTTAATTGACAAGTAGGTAGGAAATACTAGTCTGTCTCAGGTGAGTTGTCAGCTTAAAAATAGATCTGTGAGAAATACAGCAACGCTCTCTGAGTAGCAATGCTGGTCTTGATATATTTTAAGGTAAGTAGAAGAATTTTACTCTGTGCTTCTGTCTTTCTAAACAATTTCTCTAACCCCTGTCCTGAGGTATTCCTTCCATTTCCTCTTTCTGTTTTTGTATAATAGCAAAGATTTGTATCCAACTGCAATGTTTAAAAGCAAACAAACAAAAAACCCCAGGGGAATCGTAAGAACTGCTGTAAGATCCTTCCAGCCCTTATTTTGTCTTCAGTAGTGGCCAGGAGTAGATGGCTAGGGAAGAGTAGCAGAACAGAGCAACCATACATTAATGCATCCTCCAGAAATATCTTCAAACACAAAACAGTTTGTTACTCCCCATTTTCTTGAGCCAAAGGTCATGGGTTTGTATTTAAAATCCCATAGTGGATTTCTCCTCCATAAAATTCTCACTTTGGCACTCGTAGACTTGCACCATCCGCAGCAGCCTGTGGTGGGGAGGTCCGCAGCGTTAACAGGGGGTCATGTGGAGAACATTCTTCCACTCTCAACTTCCAGCTGATAGCTCCATGTGGTGCATCCCAGTTTTTGTGTTGGAATAGACAGTGAGTGGTTGATTTCTGTGCTCTCTCTGCATCTCACGATCTTATAGACAACTGTCGTATCCAGGCTGAAAAGTCGTAGCTTGCTCTGCTGCTTCTCAATAGCTAAGAAGCAAAGCCAGAGCTTTGTTATTTCTTGTCATCCCTTTTTTAAACTTTCCTGGTTCTACCTGTCCCTTCGAAGCTTGGGGGACCAGGGGCGATACCGTTCAGTGTGCAGGCTGAGCGTGGCTTTCTGCATCCTTTCCTAGTACTTCTGATGTCAGTTGGTGGGGAGAGGGACCCACCGCTTGTGAGGATTTACACCTCTTCCTTTCGTCAAAACTGGATTTTGAAATCCCATGGTGGTGGTCCTGACTGGTGATGCTCAGCTCAGAGTCCATGCATTCATATGTGAAATCAAAATTAGTTTTTTTCCCCAAAGTGCACCACTTGACTATTTTTTGTCATTTTATTGCCCAATCACTCAGCCTCTGAAGTCCTTTTGAAATTCTTCAGTAGGCCCATCTCTGCGCTGCCCCAGAGAAATCATTTGCAAATGCTGATGGCACCAGCACTTAACCCTCATCACGGCCCCTGATGATAGCAAATTCCTTCCTTACTCCCTTCCTTTTTTCAGGTTGTTCAGCTACTCATAACCAGTTCTAAACTTCTGTTTTCAAATATTCTTAGCCGCTAGTATATTGTTATCAGTATTTGGACCTCCTCCTTGCCTGCTTTGTCTTGATAGCACTGCATTTTGCCAGAAAATAACATGTAAATATTATTTGTTAGCTTTAAACATCTGATGATACAGATGGGCAAATAATTTCGTCTGTCCAGGATGGCATTACTTCACAGTGGTTTCCCAGGATAAGTGATAATTAATCTCATATTATTCTCCAACATACTGTTTATATATTTTTTTTTTCTCCTTCACACTAGTAGTCATTTTTGCCTTTTAGAAGCACCAAATTATTAGAAACAAATGAACATATTTATATCAACAACACTTTTACTGGTTTTTTGTTTGTTTTATTTTGTTAAGATGGCGTGGTTGTCTCTGGAAAAGTGAAGAGCAACAACCTGGATGTGAAAGTTACTGAGTCAGAATTGGAAACTGAAGAAAAAGGAACGGAGGAAGAATCCACAAGGGAATCCGATAGCAACATTTTGGATGTATCATCTGATTATCCAAGAGGTTTGCTAATAAACTCTAAGAATATTTGTGTTGTGTGCTGGAGGAAAGGAGGAGAAAAAGTAGAAACAGTGGGGAAGAAAGGTAAAGGGAATGTGTGAAATCTCATTTTCCATACATCCGATAGGTATGCGATACTTTTTCCAATGCATCTGAATAAAGTATTTTCCTAAGGCATTGCAAATCTCTTTCAAATGAGATGCCATTTTCCCCTTAGTAACATTTCTAGAAATCACTGCAGAAATTCGCATACACAGTGACAGAAGAGAAGTCAAGGTTAGATGAGGTATGATCTACATCAGTCTCTGATGCTAAAAGCACCACAGAGAGCAGAGAAAATCTATTGTATCTAAGTGCAGAAATTAAAAGCTAGGAATTGCTTTTAACCCTACCTTTAAAACTCACCTCTGTATCTTGAGCACATTGATCAATTGCTATCTTTGTTTCACGTAAGAAAGCCTGAAGACTAATCTTGTAAAAACATCGTAAAGGTTTAAAATCACTACAGAATCAGTATTACTGTAAACTGGAATGTTCTGTGTGCTGAAACCAATAAAGCTGATTTATTGGATAAGCTAATTCTCTTGTTTTGAGCAAATTCTCCACTGTTCCCATTGACTGCTAAGTTGAAAAATCAGTCTCCTAAACAGCGTCCTAAGGGGGAAAAAAAAAGTGGTAGAATTTAATGTATCCTGGCTATACAGTGAATAATTGTTACTTACAACTGGTCCACTTCTAGCTGATGTTTTAGTTTTGCCAGACAGTTCATAGGATGTTTTTATACTGCTTTGTGCATGATTTGCATTCACTAACGATGCCGGGCAGTAAAATCAGGAGTAAATGGAATGTGACTTGATCTTTTCAGCTTGTTTTTTCAAATTAAGATCTTTCCAATTTGAGAAATTTGATGTGTGTCAGCATTAAAAAGCAAGTAGAAATATATGGAAATAGACGGATCTTATCAAAGAACCATTCTGGGGATTAATTCTGCAGTCATTCCTTCTACCATGGAAGTTAACAGATACAAACAAGTATTCCAGTTGACACTATAGTTTTCTAATAGTGTTAGACTTGAAATGATGCATAGAAAAATAGCAGTAAAATAAAAACAATTTTTTAACTAAGAATGTTTAACTTCTAAATATCTCTGCTTTTTAGAGAAACATATTTCAATTCAAAGACATCTTGCTGATCTAGAGAAACTAGCTGACCTGAAAGAAGGTGAGTTTACCATGGCAGTATCCCAGAACACAGATCTTCATGTTACAGGTATTTACGTTTTTTCTTGGTTTTTATTTTTAACACATTACATATATTTATAATGCTTGAAGACTAGGGGTTTCATAAAAAATAGCTTTATGATTTGTTCCCTTGCTTATCGAATGTTAAGCATTCAGTAAATTTAAGGCCTTAATGATTCCTTTCCATCTTTTTCCTTTGCATTGTAGCATTTCTAATGTTGGCAGTGTGCATGGATCAACAAAATGTTAATTATAGCTATTCATCAGCAGCTTAGTCTCATTTTTATTTTACTTGAAGTGTCACGGTAACAGGGAAGCTAATTGTTGTCTTTGCAGTGTTTAAATATCAGTTTAAATAAATATGTGTTCTATTTTGAATGCTTTCTTCTTTTTTTTTCCCCCACTCTGTATTCATTTGTGATCCAGATGTAGATTGGAGGATTGCTTTAAGACTGCAAAGTGTCTTTATTACGACTGTTAGTTTTTCTCTGATTACATGTATGTATTTAGTGCTGGTAGTGGCAGCCCTTGCAACTGAAACTAGTTTTTATTCACAGATCAAGAAAAACATCAGGGTCCACATAGGCTCTGCATCACACAGCTCTTGCGCCTTAATCATCTTTTAGAGTGGCCACTGATGGAAATAATAGTTTGCCTCTGTTTAATTTTACTAACAAATATGCCAAAAAACTTCTGTAGAGAGTTTGTGCCATTTTTAATAAGGAGAGTTCATAAGTATCTCATAAGTCTGTTACTTGTAGCTGTTGCTGAGTTGAGTTATATGTAAATCCATGGTAGTGATAAGAAACTCGTTATTCCCTTGCCTATTCTCAATAGTAATTTTTTTTCTTCTGCCATGGATGTAGCATTCTTCTGCTATGTGTGTTAATGGACTGACTTGTATTTATTACCATCACCTCTTGTACTTGATACTCAGTAAATCGTGAGTCAGTAAAAGAGGCTGATCAACATTAGGGAGCACTGGTGATTTATTTGGCGAGCTGTAGGCTGCCTCTGTTGGCTTCAGTGGCATGGGACTCTGCATGGACATAGTAATCCACTCATAAAAAAGGAATTTTACTGTTGTGCAAGCCTAAGACAAGTAATGATTATTATCGATGCCCATGTTGTGTGGCAAGTTTCAGTATTCATCCTGTACTATTCTAACACCTAGAAGCTTTTCTGCTAAATTCTGCACGAGAGGTTGTTTGACATTCAGCTGTATGCATGCTCTGGTACATAATTCCTATGTACAGCTCTACAGCATATGTCTCCCAATAGCTAGTTTTTATTTAGGTTAGTACTTCAAGTGCTTCAACACCTTTGATGTCAGATAATCTTGCCTTTGCTTTTTTGTCCCTTATGCAGGATTTCCAAGAAGAAAAAATATTTTAACATAGAGTACATTATCTTTTTTGCAGCTTAAAAAGATACCAGGTGCTTGTTTTATCTAAAAGATTCGGGAGGAGGAAAGACAGATTCTTGTTCTAACCTTTTCAGTTGGGGTTTTTTGAAACATTGCAAGTCTCTAGACTTCATCTATAAAATTCTGTTACTCTGCAGTACTCTTCAGAAGTTGCGTTAGCCTCATGTTGCTGGAGTAAAAAATACTAGAAAACAAAGACTGAAGGTTGTAGAAGTTAATGATCTTTAAAGTAATAGTGGTTCTTGTCTATATTCTATGGAGTAGAAAGAAGCAATCCATAAATCTGAAGTTTGTGTATGCCTGAAATAGAATATACCCTGGGGAATTCATCTTTAACTCCCATTGATAGTACCTGCATTCTTTTTTCTCTTACCATGCATCTCAACATGAGTGGTAACTGCATTTCATATGTTTCTCGTACTTCCTGTTTATTTGTATTTTCAGATGAAAAGAAGCCTTGTCCATTGTGTCCTGAGGAGAAATTCAAAGCTTGCTATAGTCATAAACTCCATCGTCACCTTCAGAATTTGCACTGGAAAGTTTCTGTTGAATTTGAAGGTAATGGCAATCCTATTTGAATAGTAAATACTAGAAGAAATTGTGGACATGTAGGACATTGTTCTGTGTTTCATCTTTTTAAATTCCTCTTGACTTAAGCATCTTATTACCAACTCTGAATTAGAACCATATTTTGACCTAATGAATTTTGACCTGGGATGTAGGATGTAAATGTAAAATAGCTCTTCTACATGCCCAAATAGTTACAGTTGTGCATTTTCTCATTTAAAAAAACAATGAGTGCTTGGCATGTCATGAAAATTACTATAAAATTTAAAATATGTATATAATGAAAATTACTTTAATAAAAGTTTTGGCTATATTGTTAATAATCAGACACACACACGCGCGCGCGCAGTCATTTTTGGCTCATTGTAAAGATTCCATGGTCTCAGATAAATACTTAAAGTATTTATTTAGTATCAGTATTTAGTATCCTTACCTGGTTTTTAACAAACTCTGTGATCTGCTTGTAAGATGCAACAAAATCCCTACAAGAAGTTTAAGAAAGAAAAGAAAGTGAGCAGTGTGTGTTTTTTAAAGAACTAGGTGTATGGGTTTGCGGGAAATAAAATGACTGATTAGAGGATGGACAAGATTAAAGTTAAACTAAAAATGATCTGGCTGGAGTTCTGTTTCTGCATGCATTAGCAGGTGTCTTTTTTGGTTTTTTGTTTTTCTTTTAACTGTGAAACATATGTTTTATAGGAGTCTTCACACAAGTCTCTTAGCCAGGTAATGATACTTTGGTAAAATACTCAGAAGTACTTTTGAAAGTTTTATACTGTATAGTCTGAAGACTCGACATAGCTTTGTGGAATGCGAATAGACATTAAAATGAATTGCCTGTGTGTAATTTCTGTGCATTTTAAAATTTAAAATGTATAATTAGCTGATAAATTTCTCTGTGCAGAGGGTGAATGTACCAAATAATTGGTGATGTTCTCTTATTGCTGTCTTGTGGCAGTATTTGGGAATCTTAAATGAGACCATGCGGTATAGGACATATACATTCTGTTTACTTACTGTACTGTGATGTGACGAGAATTTGTTTTCCAGGGTACAGAATGTGCATCTGTCACTTACCTTGTCGTCCAGTAAAACCAAACCTCGTTGGAGACCAGGTAAAAACACTGAATCACAGAAATATTTGTTACCCTACAAAGCGGGGGAAATGGGTGATTTAGGGGAACTTTTGCCATCTACTTAGTCGCAAAATACGTCTTGCTATCCGGTGTGGGATACCAAAAGCTTATCGGTCCAGAATGTAAGTATTTGATATAACCCTTGAGTAGTTGAATGTAGTTGTATCTCTCATTTTGGTGGGTAGCTGCCTAGATCATGTAAAACACTGTCACTGGAGTAAACAGCAGCTTTGTGTGGAAGAGATGAAGGGTTCATTAGGCCGGGCGATGGATGCCTCTCAGTTCCTTCCCTGTGTGCTGAGTATACGGAGTATTGGCAGCGTTTAATTGGTTGTGGTGCTGCGGCGGGACAGCTGTGCTGTGCTGGCTCTGCGGGTATGATTATCTACAGTCTCTGTGGCTGTAGATTCAAAATATTTTGTATGCGCTAGAGGTAACAGACAGATGACTTCTTCATATGCCTGTGTTCAGGTATAGTTCTACTTTAACCGTGTTTATGTATTCTGAAACTACACGTATTGTATTTTACAGACATTTTCAAAGATGGGGGCCCATTACCATTGTATCATCTGTTCAGCAACTATCACACGAAGAACTGACATGATAGGTCATATTAATCGTCATGTGAATAAAGGAGAAACTGAATCAAGGTTTATTACAGGTAGCTTCTGACTTACATAAAACATTCAATCTTTTTATACTATGTAGCACATGCAATAACTATGATATGTGGGTGAGAGACATGAGAAAAATTCCAAAACAGATTTAGCTTTACTAATGAGAAATCTGCCCTTAATATTTCAGAACTTTTTTTTTCCTCAAAGATGTAGCAGTGTTGTGATTTAGTCTCTGCATTGACCAGTTACTCTGTTCTTATTGATAAATAATACTCCCTTCACAGTTAGTGTAATGTTGTAAATACAGGCTTCTGTGTCTCCAAAAGAAGGGGGGACATGGCATCCGTAAACCAAAATCTGTACAGAGGATTTCATGCCTCTGTATTTCACTGTCTGTCTTCATAAGACAGTCTAGAGTAAATCTTTCTGCAATATAAAAATCCTTTTGCTTTTTATCCAAACTGCATCAGCATGGGTTCACAAAACAAGCTGATGTTTTTTCAGTCCCAGAGAGTCGCGATAGAGGTGTCAGTAGTTCTTTGGTAAATTACAATCCCACCTGATTTTTTCTGGAATTAGACTTTTGTTTCTAAACTTGGATAAACTAGATTGAAAACATCTGAAATAATTGGAATGCCAAATCTTGAAAATTAATTTTATTTCCTTTATTTTTGCAAGTTGTCTGTTCTCTACATCTGTAAATAAAAAGCACATAATCGATTAGCTGGTGTGTAAAAATTAAGGTTTTTTTGCTACAGCCCAGACTCTTACTGTTGAAAATTAGTCTGATTTCTTTGTCTCTTGTGTAGATGTATGGATTTTATCTAGATACGATATAGTAAAGATGATCCTGGGAGCTGTGAGGTTCACACTATTTTCTGTTACCAATATGCTGTTTAGGAATAGTAGTTTAGTGTCTGGGCATCAGTTTGCATGTCTGAGGAGCGATAGTAGTACCATCCATACCATATTCCATACCTTTAACTTAAATAGAGTTTGTGTTGTGAAATATATTAATCTCTGTATGGTTCCCGTCAGAGCTGTAAGTAAAGAATGGCCCATTTGTCATTTTTTAACAAAATGCATGTGGCTATTTTTCCTCGTGGGGAGAGGAGAAACTCAGAGGTCAGATACTTCATGCTTTGTAGGCACTTCTGCAACACTTGGGGGCTATGAACGTGGAGCACGTGGTAGAGCGGTTCACAGATACACAATCTGTGATTTGAAGCACTGAGAGATAGGCAGGCTGAGCACTGAAAGGTATCTCGTTGATAGCTAACGAATTTTTCCTGGTCGTTCCTGGGTAAATTTTGCTACTGTTAGATGGGGATAAATCGCTCACAGGAATGACAGCATGTGTTTACAGGTGTAAATCAGAAAGCTGGTTTTGCCACAGACTTTTATACAAAGCTTAAGTGCTGAAATTGTCCCTATGCTTGTGGTGTCTATACACGTTTCATGAAGCTGTTTGATAACTTACAGAGATTAGATCAAGGATTTTGAGGGATTTTTGCAGTTCACTGATATACATTCAGGGCTATGTTAATACGGTTTTAATTAATTAGCAACGTGTTATGTTTGAACATGCAAAACAAATGTGCTAAGCCTCAGGCTCAGGGGCTTGCTTTCTTAAATTTGAATGGATACATGGGAGCCCAACTGAGAAACAAATCTGATGTTTTATGGGAAGAAAATTGTGGTACAGCTTGATACTTATCTGCCACTCTTAGGACTAGAAGATAAATTGTTGCCTGCTTTTTTCCCCCCACATACTTGTTAACTGATCCATGTACTAGTTGGATTACAGCATAACCCAGACTTCTTGCTATATGGGAGCAAATTTTCAATTCAACTTATCAAATGTGCTAATGTTAATTTCAATTCTCAGTAACTCTTTCCTTCCCCCACAATTACTTTCTTTTAGTTCCTGCTCCCAAGTCTTCTCATGAAGTGCTGAAAGAGTCGGCCACAGATGTGCAGGTTCTTCCCAACTACTCCACACCTCAGAAAACAGATTCCTATTTTAATCCTAAAATGAAACTCAACAGGTAAGAGAACAGGGAGTGGGAGGATGTACCAGAGGGGTGGTGAATTTGTAGTGAAAAATACTCGTGCGTTTGGAAAAGCAAACCTTGCAAACATTTGTTCAGAGGGCAGGAGAAACAGTTTTCCATCAGAAAACGCTTCTTGACAAATAATATTTAAACCCAAGAACACTATATGGGAAATACTGTCATTTCTGAAGCAATTAAGTATTTTTCTGTAATGAGTAGTTTATGGAGAAGAACAGGATTTGAAAGGAGCACACTTAAAAACTAACTTCATTGTATACACTTTAAGATGTTTTTCTGTGAATTTCTACAAAATACTATGGATAGTCACTGCTCTCTCTCCTCTAACTGAACAGCGGCATACCTATAATTTACAGTTTTCATATTCTAGGACTTTTTCTTTTGGGACTCAGATTCTCTCAAGTGTCTTCTCATTATTTGCGATAAAAAAGATGAAAGAAGAAACATTGTCTTATGTAAGGAGAGTCATAAATGGTGTCTGTACCACAACTGAAAGGTGCGAGCATTGACACCAATGCATGGGACTGCGCTTCAGCCCGTGCTGACCCCTCACGTTCTCAGTGCTGTTAATATTTGAGTTTCCGGGTTTAAAGTTAGCTCAGCTACGCCTGTGAAAGCTAAGGCATGCCTCTGAAGGAGGCCATTGCAACTAAGGTTATGGCCATGTCTAAAAGAACAAGGCCTGTTCCTCAAACACAGTGGGATTTCATTGCTCTACAGTAATTTCTGACGTCTTTTTAAACACAGAGCCATTAGTAGGGTAGTATCAGATTGTGCTAGGAAAATAAGAAAAACACTATTTACTTTTGAATGCTAGCCACTTTTTCCAGTGTTAGAGTAACTATTAAGTTGATTCAGGATCTTACCTTATGAGTATTCTGCTGTAGAATTAAACTTCTAAGGGTAGTTGAGGTTTTTGATTTACAGTTCTTCCGTGTAAACGATAGAGTTTAGCTTAAATGTTGTAGTATTATGTTCAAAGGAAATAAATAAGGAAAAGGAAGGAAAAATATTGTCTCAACTTACTATGACCATTCTTTTTTATTTTCAAGGCAATTGATATTCTGCGCACTCGCCGTTCTAGCTGAGGAACGTAAACCGATAGAATGTTTGGATGCTTTTGGTGCCACCGGTAAAGTCAATTTCTTTAATCTTTTGGCTAATATCCAATAGTATGAAGCTGCAGAAATCAGTAGTAACTGACGTCACGTATTCAAAAATAATGTGAGGTACACAACAATTTTCTTCCTTAGGCAGGCAGTTATTAGCTTCCATACAAAAAAAACAGCCGTCAAGAGTCTGGTATTAGGCCTTTTAAAAAGACTGTAAATAATATTGAATCAAAGTTTAGTGGTCTCCTTAAAGTCAGTTGCCTTAATGTCCATGAAAGGGCATCTTCCTAAACTTGCGTCCAAGGTCACAGCTCTCTTGTGACTCCGTGGCTGTGGAATTTGGCTGTAAAATCAACCTGTGGTTTAAAAATGGTGATGAATCCAAGCTTCTTAATCAGAATCATCTCTTAATTGATTACAGAAATTCTGAACATGAACTGAATGTAAAGTAGTTATATCAGTGTCTATTAACCATCTGGAACAAAAATCTGAAGAGATCTGGATTGCTGCCTCATTATCAGCCAGCTACTGTGAAGTTAAGGACATAGTTGAGAACAGCAGTAACTGCTTAGCATTTTGCATAAAAATGCTTGACAATGACTTTATCACCATTCTGAAGTAGGCCAGACTTCACAAGCGCATCCTGTCCTGCACTTCTACAACATAATCGTAGACTTTACTACAGAAGTCAGCAACAAACACTTGGAGGCAGCCTAAAAATCTTTGCAGTACCTATCCTCACGTTTGTGTTTTACGGTGGTCTGTCACAGGAGTCTGTCTGCTACGCTAGAGTGTAAAACAAGCCAAGGGGCTTCCCTGCAGATTGTGGGGTCCGGCTTGCTGCCGAAAGCACAGGTCTTTCGGTCTGTAGCCCCAATTATCATATAAGAAGGCGACAAATAGACTGTCCCTTTACATACCACATTGTCACTCTGTGCTGAGGCAGAAGGTCACCAACAGATTTTTGCAGGAACATGACAAAATTTGCATCACACACACTTCTGTATTATAAGCATTTAAAAGGATGAATTTTTTTCTTAGCGAGTTCAGCGACCCAGAAACCAACTCCTTATTCTGTCACGGAGTTACAATTCTGTCTTTCCTTAGGTATAATGGGATTACAATGGGCAAAGCATCTCAGAAGCTCTGTGAAAGTTACAATTAATGATTGTAATGAAAATTCTGTGACAATGATTCAGGAAAACTGCCTTTTAAACAAAATGAAGGTGAAACTGAACACTAAGGAAGACGACAATGATGAAGCTATGGGAGATGGAGAAGAAAATACTGACACCATTGAGGTGACAAAAATGGATGCCAATGTTATAATGCATTTGAGATCATTTGATTTTATGTAAGTGTTGAATGTTTCTGTTAATAATTTTCTGGTTTGATAATGACGCACCCCACCCCATCTCCCAGTATATGGCTATTTGGAGAAGTTGGAACGAAAGAATCAACCAACAGTCACTTGGTATTTTAAATGTAATTCTGTTGTCCCAGAAATGGTGTGGGAACAGAACTTTAATCTTAAATGTTCTAGAAATCGCTGGAAAAATATTAAGCCCTTCTGACATCCCGAATGGACTATAAATGTGCAGGAAAATTTTAAGCCAAACTATTTTTTTGTAACTTCATTGTCTGTTTGATAAAGAGAAATGTCAAATTAGTCTTTTTTTTTCCTTAAAACTTTTAATTAGTTTAAAATTCATACCTTTGCATGTTGTTGTGTAGGACTTTATTGCATCTCCTGTTTTAATCCATTTTGCAGCATATTCATTTTCAATTAAAGTAGGCTAATTCTTCCAAGTTGGGTTTATAGATGCATACATTCAAAACCTATACAGACATCAAAATAAGTGATTGGCTTTTTTTTTGTCTTGATTAACATCCAGATCTAAGCAGCAGGTATTCAGGCTGAAAATTAGGCTAATTATTTAGTACGTAAACTGGAATGCATACATTTGAAGGTATTTTTGTTTTTAGAAGTTTCCCTTTGTTTTAAGGATGAAGGTAAGCATCGGGCCAATATTCTTGTAACTTGAATTAGTCAGTGGGTCAGGATGCAAAAAAAAAAAAAAAAAGGTACTTGCTGGCTTTGTGGTGATGTGTATTTTCCAGCACAGTGCTTCCCTGGCTCTTGCAATTTGACACTTAAGGATTCCAGAGTAATTCATGAGAGGTGTGCTGTAAATTTTAGTCCCGTTTCCTCCTTTTGTTTTCCTCAGTTTAAAGCTAAACCCTTGAGCATTTGTAGATACTCAGTGATAGTTCCTTTCTTTTCAGCCATTTGGACCCCTTCGGAACTTCTGTCAATTATCTGGATTCTGCCTTTAGAAATGTGAGAAATCTTGGAATTGTGTCATTGACGTCTACAGACATCAGTTCTCTGTATGCAAAGGCTCAACACGTTGCCCTGCGTCATTATGGATGTAATATTGTCAGAACAGAGTACTACAAGGAACTGGCAGCCAGAATAGTAATTGCTGCTGTGACAAGGTACTGGTAAATCAGCTCAAATTATGGTAAAAAAATGATTAGAGACAAAAAACTGAAGACTGCTGCTTTGGGTTGTACATGTTCAGTTTCCGGAATTCCTGAATTCTAAAAGTCAGACTTCTTGATACAAAATTAATGTTTCATATTTTATGTGTGCTGGTATGGGATAATGTAAATTTTAAACTAAAAGACTGGGCAAGGTGAAAATGCATAAATAGGGTAGGGGTTTGGGATGGTGGGGAGTTTTTTTGGTGGTGGGGAGGGATGGTAATAGAAAAAGTAATACCCAGAATTGCCTATCTGCGAACTCTTTTATTCCTCTGCCAATTTTGTCATTTTAGTGCTGCATAGGACTTTGTAAATGTTAATTAAGCTGCTTCAATGGCTTCTAGCTAAGCATTACAGTTAGACTTGCTTCAGTGGAAGCTGATGTTCACTTCAGATCCTCGTGCTTGACGTTAAAAAGATACATGTAATTACTAACTTGTGAAATCAGTCATTTGCATATAGATACTCTCAGTAAATTCAGTCTGTTAAATAAATGAAGACTGAAACCTGGTCCCTAACTGGGGGGGAAAAAGATACAGGCAAGAGGATGGGACAACTGCTCAGGAAAGACAGGGGGATGAAATAAAGTGTGCAGAGGTCTTCAGAATGCCAGAGCGCAAATACTGACCCGAGTATGTTTAGATTTTACTTCTCTATCTCCCTGCATATGTGAAGCTGCTCCCTGCAGAATATTCTTAGATAAAGACATGCTGCTTAAGCAAAGTTTTAATTGTGTTCTGGGTTACATGCTCCAACTCCCTGAAGATTTCTTCTTCCTTCTCAGTGCTTACCTGTTCAGGAACTGCTCACTTGCCTTCCCACAGTCCTTACTCAATTAACACTCGATGGTTTACCATCATGTGTCCCCCTCTACATTTCTGCTTTCTTGGATTTTCATTTAGTTTGTTTATACTTTTTGTTACAATATCCTGGCAACAGGTAAGTATTTGGATAGAAAGATGATGTAGATGGCAGACCAATATTTCTAGACATGATAAAAAGAAGTAAAACAAGATTTGCTTAGCCTTACAGGAAGTAGACAAAACGAGGCACTTAAGAAACACCACTTTCTCCTCATCACTTTCTCAGATCTTTTGTATCTCTTTCTAGAAAGTGGATGAGCTCAAGAATCTTTCAGCAGGTTCAGGTGTCCGTGGCAATCTTAGTTTGCTGACTTCAGTACAATGTGGTTTTGTGTTTGTTTTTCCTTCACAGAGCTGCCGCTCGCTGTAACAAAGGCATTGAAGTTTTACTCGCAGTAGCTCTAGAACATTTTGTTCTAGTAGTGGTCAGAGTTTTAAGGGGACCGTCCCCTGCCGATGATTCAGCAAAGAAAATAAGATACCTCATCCATTGCCAGTGGTGCGAAGAGAGAATTTTTCAGAAAGAGGGTAATATGGTAGAAGGTAAATGGATTTTCCTTTGTACTTTCTAGAAGGTCTGATTCCTGTATCTCCGTTTTGTGCTTGTTTAGGCCTTGTTTATGTTTAAATCCCTTTAGTAAAGTAAGAATTCCCTTTAGAGTAACAATGAGTGTATTGTATAAGGTGGAGAAGGTACCATGCTTTATGGTAGTGGGTTAGATTGGTTGTCTGCATGGATTTTGCTGTACATGTACCGGATTTATTTCTAGACGGGACGTATTCCAACTAGCTGTAGCTGCTGAAGCTGGCAGGATGCCTGATAGGCCCATGGATCTGTCCTTTCAGCAAAGGCCCTGAAGAGTGGGACAGTCTTTGCCACCGTTCGGTTCCTCCATACAGTAGCAGCTTGATAGATTTCGGTGTCAGATTGCTTTTCTGCTGTTCATTTCAGTTCCCTTAAAATGTAGTGGACTAAACAGGATCGCCTTCCCCTCAGATGAGGGTGTATTCTGCCTGCCCTCGGGCAGTATCTGTACACGCCTGATGGAAATAACCTTGGCAGGCGTGGTGGGAAAGGTATGCAACATTCCTGTAATTCATCTAACGCTTGGTGGGAAGTGAAGGCAGCCTCTAGGTTAAAAGTCGACTGTTCGTGGGCTGTCTCTGTACGCAAGTTAGCAGAGGTAGGAAACAAAAATTAAGCTAGGAGGTAGCTACTAGCCAGATGGTAGTTTGTACGAATCGAAAAGGAAGAACCTTGTTTCAAAGCTACAGGTTCTTGGATATCTGACTACTAACTGGTGGTGTCTTTGACTGCCCTGCTCAAAGTCAGGTACATGAGCATGCAATGAGCTTGTTATTAAAAAGTTTTTAAAAAATTAGATAAAGTTTTAAGAACAAGAATGAGTAACCGATAAGTACAGTGTTACGGTAGAGATCTTAATTAGTAAATGAATTGTTTACTTAATGCCTTACTTGCAAGCGAGCTGACTTAGGGCTTAGAAAACTTGTAGGTGGGCTGTATTTTGTAGATGTAATTGGCTGATCTCTGAAATTCTTTTTGTTATTTACTGTTAACCTGGACAGCTACTTATATAAGTGTAGGAAGGCTAACAATTTCCTTGTTACTTGAAGTCTGCCAAGAAACATAGGAATTATGTGGCTTTTTAGTTTGTTGGTTTTTTTCCTTCAATGTTTTAACAATGATTAAAGATGAAGTCATCAATCACTAAATTCTCAAAAGCACTGCTTGGCAGAAGTGAGAATGGTGTCACGCTTCTGCTGTTGCTTGCCCTTCCGAACACCTCCACTGAAGTAAGCTACTACTTCGTATCTATGTCATCTCCCTCCAGTAAAGTAGGCATTGCTGACTATTTCAAAACAACTTAAATCCTGTTGTTCTGTTGTAGAAAACCCTTATCAGCAGCTGCCTTGTGATTGTCACGGCAGTATGCCCGGGAAGACGGCAGTAGTTCTTGGTCCTCTCTGGTAAGTTCAGAACACAGTACAGAATCGGAGAATAATTTAGGTTGGAAGGACCTCTGGAGGTCAGCTATTCTGTCACATAATAAAAAGGCAAGTCTGCTGGATATTTTAGCACTACAAAAGGTGGTATAGCAATCAGGAGGAATCCAGGAAACAATTGATTTGAATTTAGTAGGGTATTCAGTTTTTGCTTTTGTTCGTAGAGTTCAAACCGGTTAATAAGTAATAAGAAATTTGCTTTAAATTTCACATTCAGCGCAACTTATGTAATACATCCTGCGCAGGAGAACCTGGCGGTGTGTTCCTCTCGTTGCCAAATGTTAAGCAACAGTTTAGTACCTGATACTTGTGGAGAATTTATTTAGTAAATCCTTACATGTGCTAAGGGTAGTAAATAATACACTGCTTGATAGTTAATACTTCGAATTTTCTCTTGTGAGAAACAAGAATAAATCCTTCTGTTAAGTCTTTTAACCATTTCAAAGCAGTATTAAAAACGGTTGACAATTGACAGTACCTGTCTTCTGGGGATTAAATTACTTGCTCAATGTAGTAGGGCAGGTCAGTGGCGGAAATAAAATTACTATTGCTGAGATCTTGATATTTAACACGAGACTGATGTTACTGTCGTTGGCAACAAAGCAATTCAATATCACTAAGTTAAGAACACAGTCAGCCTGATGCAGCACTTCCGTGTAATATAATTGCTGATCAATTTGGGTGAGAGATTTTTAGAGCAACTTTTTTGCTTTCATTAAGAAGTCTTAACTTTTCACTTGTCTTGTATTCCACAGGTCAGGAGCCCTCTTTAACACTGGATTCCTCAGAAGGATGCTGTTCGAGGCTGTCCAGTATGGTTTGGATGAAGCTCAGCCACTTTTGAAGACGTTAGTTTGTGAAGCAGACTGCACAACTTTAAAACACTTTTCTACCCATAGTCCTTACGATGAGAACAAACAAGGTAAGAAAAATGGCAGACTGTTCACAAAAAGGACTGGCTTTGTGGTGATTTAGAGAGGTACTGCTCTTCGATAACTTACTGCCAACAGCAGTGTGTACATAAAAAGGTCAAGAAAATGGTTGTTGCTTTGAATGGCAGCGTGGGACCTGTCAGCTCTTGTCAGATGGTCTTTGGTGCTGCAGAAAGAGTAGGGTCTGTCAGAGGCAGAGCGCTGGATGTAGACATCTGTAATCAGTATGAGAGGTCCTAAACCAAATAAACATAATGCAGGCAGGTTGACTGCCATGAAATCCAGCGTGTTCCCTGAAGGAGATGGAAATACTAAGTGTCTGCTAGTTCTTTGGTGTATCCCGATCCCAACCTGAGAGCACGTGCTGTTAGGAAGAGAGGACTCCGGCTGTCATGCTCTGCATACTCCGCAGGGATTGCAAATCAGGGTGCCAAAAGAAGCGGCTTTCTGTGCGGGAATGCTCTTCTACTGTTAAATGAAATTGTATTTTGAATATCCCCTCTAAATTCAAGTTACTGAGTTAGTAAGTAAAAGTTACCCGTATGTATGCGTCTTACTACACTTCCTTCTTCAGGCCAGAATATGGCATTCTTTCTTTCTGTTTAACCAAGGCATTTTGCCATTTTACTCTCTTACAGTAGAATTAATTTTGACTTTTAATTGTATTCTAGAAGAGTGTGGCGTATATATTAAAACACCAAATACTTCTGCAGAATCCTACTTGGTACATGGTAAGTAGATCATTTTGGTGTAGCTCTAGCAGTTTCAAATTAAACCATAGTTTAAGTGATGGCTAAGCCAACCTAGTGTTCACATATTTTTTTTTTAAATTTAACAATACCGGTACTCAGGATTTATTTTCCCACTGACTACTGATTTTACTTTACCTTCTTCCAGAATCATGTTCACTGGTAAAAGCAGAATGCTAAATACTCCAGGAAGCCTTTTTGACTTCACTTTTTATTACTGAAAATGGCATGTCAATTAAATTCAGGCTAGATTTTAACTCCGCAAAATACTAGCTTATAAAAGCAGACACAAAGGTGTAGTTGCTATGTGGCTGGTTTTTGTATGTACTGTCTTTGGCTTCACTGGCATTTTTTGTGGCCTCACTGAATATTCACTGGTTTCACTGGCATTTTTTGTGGTCCAGGAAAAAGAAAAAGTGAAGAAGTGATTCGAAATGCAGCCAAGCGACAAAAATCTGAGAGCAGTGCTGAGCACCCTGCATTTTACTACAATATCCACAGACACAGTATTAAAGGAATGAACATGCCAAAGTAAGGTTTCCGTTTAAGTTCCAGTCTTATATTACCGTGACAACTGATACGTAACTTGTACTGAATCAGCCTGATCAGTATTAACTCCTTTTTAAATGGTTGTGTTGGGGTTTTTTTTTCAGGTTAAATAAGTTCTTAAACTATCTCTCTGAAGCTGGATACAGAGTAAGTAGAACCCACTTTGATCCTATGGGAGTTCGCACGAATGCGCCCTTGGCGCAATTTAAGACTATTCTGATGAAGTACAGCACTCCCACGTACGCGGGGGGCAGGCAGAAGGCCCTGTCCATCTAGCTGAAGATGTCCAGGCAGGAGAACAGGTTCAAGTTGCTGCAGATGGCAAGGCAGAAGCTGCCGAGTTTCCGGAAGATGATAAATCTGGAGTCGCTGCCGCCGTGTTCCCAAAAGACTACCCTACTCACTGTGCAGCTGATTAACGCGAACCATTTTGTTCATAGAGCGTGATGCTACAGACTTGCAAGCACACCCTGTTCAAGTAAGCCAGTACTTCTTACCAAACTGGATTTTGAAAACTTGAGTTGCCTGCTATTTTAATTTGAGAAGACGTTTTAGAATTACGTAGCAGAACTTACCCCTGATCGCAGCGCGTGTGGTCAAGGTACTGTTACTGGGAGAAGGTCTGGGAGACAGTTACTTGCTTTTACGCTCACATCCACTTTCACACTGAGGCACTGTGGCTGCTCCTGAGTCTTTGTTAAAGCCTTATTGCTAGCACAGAATCCAGAAGGGTGGATGGGGCCAAAAGTCTTAAGCATTTCTGAACATGAGGTTAACATGAATCGGAATATTCCTAAAATAAATCATTCCTAAAACCTGACTGGTTACAATTCAGAGGGAGGTCACGTTAAGCTGATAAAATATCACGGGATAAAATGGGATCTGAGTTTAAGCAAGCCAGAAAGTCCCGACTCGGTGCACTTCTGACTCCAGGCTGCACACGTAATTGGGCATTCCATTCTGGTTTCATAGTTCTGCCTACAAGCAAGGACCTAACGCAAGTGAGAACGGAAAGGAACGGTTCCAAGACTGTTACTGAAACTTCAGTTTATAACCAAACCTTAGTGAGTTGTGTCAGTCACCCTAGGTAGGTGTGTGTGTTCAGAGATTACGTTTGCTTGTGTACTGCAAAAAGGTACAGTGACAAGGCACCACAAGTTGAAGTTCTAGGTGAAGTTTTGCTATGAATGTGTCAATAATACAATCTTAGCTGTTAAAAAGATCTCTTCTGTGAACGAGCAAAGATGCTGTGTGTTGGTAGTTGGTTCTGGTTTCCTTAAATATATGGCAGCACTCCAGCCAAATAAGGTTGACTTTGTCCTTTCTTTCCCCCAAACTTTGTTCAGATACCTCCGTATATTTCACTTGAATTGGGAACGATGAGCACAATTGAACTGGTCGCTCCAGTTTCTCACAGGTTTGGTGTTCAGCCTGGCCCCCGGTGTTAGGTTTAAGAGCAGAATATGAGGGGTTGTTATTCTTGCACAACGAGAGTATTGCTTCTCTCTCGTTGAGCACCACCATGACTGATATGCTCCTGATCATGCAAAACTTCCTAAGCTCCTGTCAGGCCAGAATTAAGTTACTGCCTCTTATACCATCTTAAATTCAGGACTGCTTTGGTAATGAGTTATTTGCATTCTGTTCTAATAAAATAAAATAAAAAAAAAAAAAAAAAAGGAGTCCGCTAAAGGGATAATAGATTGCACTGCAGCAGTGATACAGCAACAGACTAAGTTTCCTTCAAACATTTAGTGCTTATAGTTCTTTTCCAAAGATAACTTTGGATCAAATGGGAAAGATAAATGCAAGGAGAAGGAAAAGTTAGTGTTCCCTAGTTGTTCTGAACTAAGTGTTGTTTTTTGTTTTAAGTGGAGAGACTGTTGGAAGGCTTTGCTTGCAGATGATAACACACTGCTCACTTCAGCGTTAATGTAAGTGGGATAGAAGCAGTTACAAAGTCGTTAACTGGAGCAAAAGAGAGTGTTCCAGTTACAATAAAGGAGGCTAAAAAGAAAGTTTAACTAACTGAAGCTTGTTGTGGGAAATGTTTTTGATTACTTTTACAGCTCCTAAGTAACAGAAGGTATTGTGCAGCTTTTCCAAGTCAAAGCAACTATGCCTTGGTGTTTGCAGCTGTGCACAAAGAGGGACAGAGAAAGCAAAGTTCAGGCTTGTCCACCCAATTTGGGCTTGTTTCCTCTGTCAGAGGGGCAGAAGCCATTCTAATCTGGGACGAGGAGTTTTCCCCGTTGTAAGTGACCAGCAGAAGGGGTGTTTGTAACTCAGGCCTACGAGAATTCTCTTTCTGTTCAATAGCTGTCTCAGTTGTTCATCAGGTAGGGTCAGTCCTGCAATAATTAGTTAACAGAACACTGGTGTTGGCTCAAGGCTGTTGTTTGGGGGCTTCTCCTTGTTATTTCTTGATTCTAATTAGAAGGTATGACTAGTACCCTGTCCTCGTGCTGCACGGAAACAGGGTTTGGGGAACACAGCAGTCTGCTTGGCTGTGCCTCAAAACAAGTCACCGACAGCACAGCAGTGCCGAGCGCTCTGCACAACGGCGTGACCCAAAGCGGTTTTGATCAACTTGGGTAATCCATATTGCCATTGCAGTTGGCTATTAGAGTAGTAAATAAATCAGGATAATGCAGGTGTGGGTGGCAAGGTTACTGCTGATTCTCTTTAAATTCTTAGGGCTGGCCCACGTTGTACCACCAGGCCTGAGCTGGTACTTGGCGTAGTACTTTGCCAGGCACTCTGGGCCACTGTCACTAACGACAGGCCTTCAACATGCAACAAATCTCTGTCGGACTGAGGTGTTACTGCACGTGGCTTGTGCCGAACAGCAGCTCAGAACTGATTAACTGCTGAAACCATTAGGGTACCGAAACCAGGATGAGGTTATCAGCTGATCAGCATGCCGGAGGACAAACACCAGAGGATGATGGAAAATTAAGTTTTAGGATATGATCTAGTTACCTGTATGGGTAGTACGGTGGCACCTCTAATGCTTTTTAGCTGGGACATGTCCACCTACCCACCGCATACAGCGGAGAGCAGCTGCCCACGAGCACATGAGCCCTCTGGGTGTTTTCTGTTTAGCTGTGACTGAGGGAAGCTTTAAGAGGGTTAAAGCTGTTCAAAGAAGGCTCTGAAAATTGGGGTCAGCACAGCGAGCAGCAGGAGTACAGGCAGAAAGGGACCTCCTCCTGCAATCAGAGAGCGCTTGAGTTCAGTACATCTCAAGAAACCCTACTCTTAGTGTACACAAGCATTCCCTCTTAACTCAAGGTGCATCCTTCTGGTTAAAAGTTGTAATAACTGTAGAGATAAAAGAAGGAAAGGCACAGAACTTCACCTTTTTTAATTACCTCAACCCAAGCGATTCGTTACAGTTCTACACTGTTCTCTGTTGAACCTGCTTCATATACAGTTAAACACAACCGAGTTGCTGGGTTTAACCCAAGTGGCGTGAAAATCCTTCATCCCATTTCTCAAGCTATGGGATCTGATGAGCACAGCAGCACCCAAGACAGGTCACTGGACGAGCTGCTGCCTCCTGCGTGCCTCTGTGTTTCTCATTCGAGGCACGTAACACGCGGAGGAGTTCACTTGGTTTCGGTGGAGCGTCACAGTGCTCAGGGCCAGACTCAACTCGGATCAACACCGGTGGAGGTCAGCTGCACCGACTCACCCTTCCCTCTGGACAGTCACAAACACGGCAGCACTAACAAGCAAACAAAAACTGTCCCAAGGGTTTCTTTTATGAATTATAAGAGGAAGCAGCACTGGAATTTTCAATAGGTTGTTGATAACATTTTTCCTTTTATTGTCAATTTGAGAATTTCAGGGCGACTTTAGTTGGATACTAGAGCTATTAGGCTTACCCGTACCTAACGCACGTTGCGTACTTAAAAAATAATATGGCTTTAAAAGGTGGAAGAGTAAAGTCATTTTGAAAAATAAAATAGTTTATAGCACTAAAGAGTCACAGTGCAATCAATGGTTTAATCAAACAACTACATTATATATATAATATTTAAAGAACATAAATATTCAGTAAATCCACTACAACATGAAAATAAAAGCTTCACATTCTCCCACGCTTTTTAAAGAACTGGGGACAAAGTGACAGACAGCTCCTAGACAGACTGCTCAGCTTCACAAACACCTCTCTTGCTTAAGGGACTGGACATTACCTTAGCTATCACAATGGGAAGGGATGCTGCAACTAATCTAGAAGTTTCCCCATAAATTTTAAAGCATTTATAATCACCGCTCCCCCACCCCCCCGATTATATTTAGTGGACATGCACTACTACTCTATACAATGCAACGTTTCACCAGAAAGTCAGGAATAACGTATTTCCTTAAAAACTGCCCCCTCTGTGTTCTGGGGCCTGAAAACTTCCGTTTCATGTCACAAAACCCCAAGTCTTTCCAGTAAGAGAAAAGAATTAAGTTACTCGAAGAAGCCTGTGCAGTTTTCACATCAGGATAAAGCTGATCCGAAACAGCAGTCGGAATGGACACGTATTTACAAGTGCTAGGCTCAAAAGACAGAAGCGATGGAAGGGTTCTTCCTTCCCAAGGGAATCCCCGAGCATCTGAATATTTACGTACCACATGCCAAAAACAGTCTAACTACGGGCAAGACAAAGAAGGAACAATACCGTCTGGTTTGAAGTAGATTACCTCTCACCTATCATCGGCAACGTTTTTTGCTTCTAGCTTCAGGTGCAAACGGGTGAAGGCTTCATCAGCAAGTCTTACAGCAAAGGGAATCTCACGCTAACATCATTTCCCTTAAGACAGAACGCTAATAGGTAAAGCGACCCCCATGAAGCGACAGCAAGGTCCAGAGCGAGGGAAGAGGAGTTTAACATGCAAATGAACAGTAGCTACTGGACTTGACACAACAGCCTACTGCCAAGTTTTACAACTTGAACCTAAATTTAAGACACTAAATGGTAAACTTTGTCAAGTACTAAAATTGTCTTCCAAAGTGCTAAGCCACGTTTGTTAAAGCTATGGCAAAAAAAAAAGGGGGGGGGGGGGAGGTTTTAAAAAAAAAAAAAAAAAATCCATCTTCGAGCACCTTACAGCTGAAGCCCTCCCTACTCAAACTGAAGCCCGGATAAGCTCACAGCCGGGGTGGCACAAATTCCATAAAGCAAAGCATTTTGATGTTGCATTATGTCCACGTGCTGGAATTTTGGGGATTTGCTTTAAAAAAAAGTTTTCAGGACAGTTCTTTACAGAACATTCTAATACATTCACAGTAAAAATCTGTTCTTGTAGGGCACAGAGTAGGGCTGTAAAACTTCCAGAAGATTTTCTTCAGTTAAGCTTGTGAGGACAGGCTAACACTGCAACAGGGGCCAGAGGGGAAGCTGCAATGTGCATCAAGACCGGCACGTTCTACACGGGGAAGAGTTACGGGTTTGGGTTGTTTGGGGGTTTTTTGACTGAAATATTCCTTAAAAAGCAAAACCGATCATCTCATGAATCACCTTGCACTGAAGTATTAAGCCCAGTAAAGAGCAAGGATTTAAAGTGTCAGTTTTCTCACTACAGCTCTGTTTGTTCACAAGAAAATGACTAATCAATCTTTTCTAGGGAATCAGATTACCTCTAGCTGCAAGACTATCAGAAATCAATTCTCTACCAGTCTTTTATATGGATAACCATGAGCAAATTACAACATTTTAACACATTCCTTGGCATATGTTACTATTGAATAGACTTACTTAGCCATCCAATGCTCAATACTTCACAGAGGCTACTATAACTGTGTCAAATGTATTAGAAATCCAGATTTACCTGGACAAAATTAAGACATTCCAAACCGGAACACTCGTTCAGTTATCATGCATTAGGAACAAAAAAGCATGTCAAACACTGGAATGCACTGGAGAAGGTCATTTAGTCTCCTAGGGAAAAACCAAAAACCCAAAACAAAGACTAAATTAAATACAACCCAGAATACTGTCTAATCATATTAATAAGTATACTGAGAGAGCCTGAAGGCATCACGTGTATTGTCCATGAAGATAATGGTGGTGCCTTCTTTTAATATTAAAGAAGTCATAGCTATAAAAAGAGCGAGTCCCATCTCAGTTTTCCAGCACAGCTTATTTATGTTCCTTTGTTGGTGCATAGTACAGTTCCATGGGTTTGTTCACTTTCCAGTACTTCTCACTGACCAGTTCCAAGGAAAATGACCCATTTAATACCTAGAAGAGAACACCAAAACAGAAATGAAATCAATCTGAGGGCTTGCACGGGTAGTGCTGTAGAAACAGACTACTTCAATCAGAGGAATGCACTGACTTAAAGAAGTCACCGATCGCGTGGCACAAGTTATTAGCTAACCACTCGGCGTCAAAAAGCAACGATGCAAGATACTCTGAACGCCTGCTGATCTCACTAAAATAGCACCGAAAAACACTCTTGCAAAGCGAACGTAGTTGTAAGTAAAGTGAGCTTCCGTTTTCCTCCTCCCTCTCTCTGCAAACAAAGGGAGTAGTAGATGTGTATTTACACCAGAAGCATCTCTGCTTTTGTCTAAGGGACGGTCTGTAGTCATGTTTGAAAGCTGTTTGAAATAGACTCTTACCGCAAAGCATCTGCCCGTCTCTTAACCAGAAGACTTATTTTAGTCAGCTAAACGCCCAAGTGTAAGACCAGGCTCGGAGTTCAATCTGACTGCGATACTGCCTTGTTGTTGTATCTGTATATTCTGAAGTCGGCAACTGAGAGGAGGGATTCTTCCCTAAGTGTACTCACAGCTGTTTCATAGTGGAATACTGGAAGCCTACATGGAAGTGGAGAAACGCCACCTTACAACAGACGCTTCCTGGTGCTAGAGCTATCTGCTCTTGAAACTAGATTCTCAGATGAAGTAATACTTTTCCTCTTCAATTTTGACTGTAAAATAACAGCATAAGTCAGCCAGTAGTTGCTGGCATCACTGGATTTTTCCCAAGTAATTTATATGCCTCCTTTTCTACTAACTAAGCTTTTGCTGTATACATTTTCCTAAAATCTGCTTCTGAATAAACAACCTGGTGCTATGAATTTTATCCCAAAGCCAACTCAGGAGAAGTCCAGCTGAGCGGATTTTAATCAAATCTGTATCAGAGATGTATTGATGCTCAGTTTTACTCTTATGCGGAAGTTCTACTTACAGTGAACTGCCCGTTGGCGGTAGCAATGTAAATGGTATACTGCTTCTCACTGGCCGTGTCAAGGTTCATCTGGTTTGATTCTCCTTTGCTACGAAGCTCCTCCAAAGCCAACCTCACAGCTAGGTACTTGGACAAGTGATCAACGGTGGCATTGCCTGAGGTCTTGATATATCTGCGACAACAACCACAAAGATGTTTGAGTTGCAGGTATGGGAAAAAGACACCTGGAACACCTCCAAATAGTAAGCATCGAGTGTGAAAAGGCCTGTAAAAGAGAGCTCACAAACAAGAATATTCATTGCTTTCACCCAAGACGTGCAAGCAGCTTACCAAATTACAGTGTTCCAAAGTGTCCTTACATCTTTTTGACACTTCTCCCACAGGCCCTCCTGCTCTTTGTAGAGAGAAGCCAGCACTGCCCTGTCATCTGCTCGAAATAAAAAAAAACCCTAATGACAGGTTGTCAAGGGGTTTTGAGAACTCAGGACTGCTGAAATCTTCCGAGCATAGATACAGGCTGAAGTGCCTGGACGGAAAGCCGTAAGGTGCGAGAGCTGTACACGCGACGCTCCCTGCCCCTCATTAAAGGGACTCTTCCTTATCGTCTCACTATCTGTTCTCACTTCAATTTTTCGTGCAAGAATTACAGGCTGACACAAACGCTGCAGAGGCCTCTCCCAGAACTTAGCTTTCCCTTTGCCTTTCAGAACAACCCCCAGAACTCCCTTGCAATTCCAAACCAAAAAGAAAAGCTGGCTGAAGCTTATAATATATTTATAGGCACTACAGAGGGATGTCTCATCAGGAGAGAAAGCTGGAAGAGACCTGAAGAAACTCCACGAGACTGCTCATTGCTGTGATCGAAAATCTGCAGTCTGTGCTTGGACTGGATCATGAAAAAAAATGCCAGGAAAAGCTTCCAGCCTACAAATCCCGCTGACACAAAGCTGCTCCAAAACCTGCTGACACTTACGCAAGGTTTGTTTATTCCCAAAGAATCTTATAAGTAGAAAGGGGCTGATATTATACCTTCTTCCTAGTACCTACTGTGAACTGCAGTGCTAGAAACCCTTAAAAACATCTTTATTTGTGATCAAAGGCTTAAACCAAATTGTTAGTGCATTCCTGATAATAGTTGAGCAGTACTATCTACCTGACTTGCAATGGAAGGAGGGAAAGAGTGCATATGGTTAAACAGGATGTGGTATGACCGAAGTAAATTGATCTTAAAAAGCCCCAAGGAGTGATAGAAAACAAAAGCAACAGAAAACAACAGCAGACTAGATGAAGAGGAATAGAAGACATTTACCTCGTCTGTGCGCTGTCATCGTTCTCCATGAGGGTCGGATGAGGCCTGAAGACCAATTCGATTTCACTAGCACCATCCATTACGGGGTCTATTGCCACAGTTGTGTTGTTATTGTCCAGTTCTAGCCCAGAGTCATCCGACGTTTTGGTCCTCTTATTACTAGGCCCCGCTTCCTGATTGCTGTGTGTTGAGGCATTGCTACAGTGTGAACTGTCACCGTTATCTTCTGCTCCGCTGCCATTCTCAATCTGTTGTTTCTTGCCCCTCTGTAACCTGACCAGAAATAGGGAGAAATAAACGCTAATCCGCATTCGGAATTCACCCAACGTACAGGCCCACAATGCGTGTACAACTCCTCCCTCTGCTGGCTCCATCATGCCAAAAGTTAGACATACGCACACACAAGCACTAAACGTTTGAGAGATATTTAAAGTTTTAAAAAAAAAAAAGCAAAAAGCATTCTTTCTTATAAAAAGATACTCATAGACAAGACTATGGATTTTTTCCTATCCCTCAAACACCTTGTAGACATGTTTTAAGATCATTTTTAACTTCATACAGTAATTTTTACTTTTCAGGCAATTTCAGACCATTATTTTCATCTAAATATGAATCCACGCATGATTAAAAATACAAATCACACCATGCTTCACCACAACATAAAGTTTGGGGCCTCTTTCCCAGCTGGCTCTCTTAGGTTTAAATGCACGCCCAGCATTTCACTGCTGTGTGAACACCATATATTCCAGCCTTGTGAATTAACTCGCAACTAAAACCCAAGTTCTGGCGCTGCGTGCATTTATATTTATGGTACAGGATTCATTGTCTTACGGTTTATTATCTAATAATAAAGCTAAGCTGAAATCTGCTGTCTACATCAGGCTGCCACAGAAGTTGCAGGGAGCGATACAAAGGTTTCGACTAGCAGACAAACGGTTAGAAAGCATTTTGCCAAAGGTTAACAATTATTTTGGCAGACTTCAGAGGAGAGAAGAGGAATCTCAAGCTATACGGGGAGTGAGGACAGACCGTTTATTTTTAGCGTTAAGGCAAACAAGGTTACATGTGGACAAATTACGTGGATTACGTACCTGTTCATAGCCTGAATCTTTAATCCTTCCTCAATGCTGTGACTTAAAGCTTGCTGGTTATTGTGCTTGCTGATTCTTGCTAGCACTCTCTCCTGATGAGCTTCATATTCATCTCGGCTTGGATAAATTTTACTGATGAGAGCATCAAAATTGGGATCTGGCCTCAGTGATCTTTTTGAAACTAGCTTTTTACGACACGTGGGACATTCTTTGTTGCTGGACGTGAACAAGAAGGAAGAAAACAATACTAACTCTCCGGCAATAACAAAAGTCTGCCCTAACGCTGCAATTCTTAGTCAAAGTGCTCACCAAGGCTCAGTATTTAGAGTAAATCTGGAATGGGGCTTCTATCTTTTGACAGATCAGGTAGTGCCAGATACTTAAACAAAAACCCCAAACATGTATCTCCCTGCTTAATTTTTTTTTTTTTTAAAGTATGTTTGAGCAAACTGTATTTAGACCGAAGAGTTCAAAAGTTCCACTCTGCAAAACGGTTCCTCCCTTAACCCTCTGGATGGATTTTCACCTAGAAAAAAATGCATGTCTAATGGCAATTATATTAAGGCATAGTCTTCCTAGCACTCGCAGGACAAAACAAAGATTAAGGAACCTATTCTATAGTTCAAGCACTAGTTAGTTCAAGCCCTAATTACCGGGAAAACTAAAACAGCCTTGTCCTTCCTACCAGTTTCTTCTCATTTAACTAAAATGTCAGGCTCACACAATTTTTTTTCCTGTAAGAGGAAGAGGCCTCAATAGCTGAAACACTGGCATCTTTACTCCTGATCGTTTCCTTGTTTCCCTCTAATGTATTTTTGCCAATTACTCATCAGAATTTACACCGGGACAGCAAATGAAGTGTGACCTCTGAAGCCAGGTAATGGCCATTATCAGAAATAGATACTCACATCATTGACTTAATTGCTGTTGGTTACCTCAGAATTCTGTTGCTTTTAGGAAAATATAAACTTGTAACTGAGGAATACAAGAAAAATTATTTGTACTTTAGCGTAGGTTGTTTCAGTAGTGAAGCTTGGAAGCAGGACTACTGCTGAAAGGCCACACAATTTGCAATTTATTATTAGGAAAAGGAAGAATAAGGGAAATGAGACTCATTTTTGTAAGTAATGTAGTGTATTTTTGTGTTGCTGTTACTGGATTGAAAAAAAAAAAGAAAAAAGAAAAAAAAAAAGAAGAGAAAAGCGGTTTTCAGCTCCTTGCAAGAAACAAAGTTATGGGATGATTTTTCATATGAGGAAAAAACCAGATCTGGTCTGCCACAGATGGCTGAACACCTAAGAACGCAATACGAAAGATGTGCCACATGTTCAGAAGCTTGCAGTGCACAGGCACGTAACTGTTCCACATCGACACCCAGGACTTAAAGGATTTCCTTGATCACATTTTCATCTTAAGTGAAATCCCTTTTCCCTGTAATAATATTTACATACCCACTCCTGAGGGCTGTAATGATACAGTCAGCACAGAAGCGATGCAAACACTCTTTTGTCGTCATGGTGTTTTTTAACATATCCAAACAGATGGGACACATCAGTTCACTGTGCAGGCTCCTGGGTGACACCACTATTTCCAAGCCGTCGGTGATTGCTTCCTAGCGTAAAATAAAGTAAAAGTTCTTTAATGGAGTTCAGTAACTTCCTCACAGAAATTGGATGTTTTACTGTTCTTTTAAAGAGAAACACAGTAAAAAGACAAAACAAGATACATGCACAACCACATCAAGCACACACGCACCTGCTGCTAAAGAAAGGAAAAAAGAAATAACGATCAAACTTTTTTTTTTTTTTAAATATTATGAGAGAGGTTTTGTTTTGGAAGGATTTTTTTTTTTAAATATTGTATCGTTTAGAATAGGCAGTTAACACTCCTCAAGGAAAAAGAAAAATCTTAAACATCAAGCTTCACGTTCTCAAACGTATTAAAAAAAGCCCTGCCATAAAGGCCAGCTCTTTAGCAGGTATTACCTGAGGCGTTCTTTGCAATTCGTACAAACTGAGCTCCCATGTTTTGCTTAAAGGTTGCGTCCCATTCGTCTGCACGGCTTGAGACATGGCTGGGAAGAAAAAGAGAAACAAGTTGCACGCTCACGTACATCTGGCTACAGGAGCCAGCTCCCTCTCCCGAGCAGGCTTCTCAGGCGCGTCCCCGGGGCCATGCAGACACCACGGTCTCTGTGCCAACCAAGCAGAAGTACAGGGAGAACACTTGTTCATCCAAGTACCGGGCTCCACTGCGTTACGCATGGATAATCCCGTGCTCTGTACCACTCCAGAAAAACTGAGGGAGTCAGTCAGCCATGAACACTTTGCAAAAAACAATTAAGGTTGTTAAACAAACGTGACACGCAAGCGAAGGCCGTAAAGCTTTGGCTGTGTGGTGCGAAAGCTGCAAATGCCGCCTGATGCGGAAAACATTCATAAAACATCCACTTACAAACGTGCATATGGGTCAAGTACGGTCTGCTTCCTAACCGAGCGGAAGGTCAAAATTATACACGCACACAGAAAACTAGCTAAACATGTTCGCTGGGAGCACGCTGTAATGCCTTTCTTGTTCCTCCTGGAAATGCATTGCTAGGGGCTTCCAACCAGAATTTGAGAGAATACTGAAAGATCCAGTAAACCTAGTCACTGGGTAATTGCAATCAAGAGGTCCAGTTTTCCTGCGCAATCCCGCTGGGCTTCAGTGGGTGTGCACCTGATTGCAAGGACGTGGCGGGGGGAGAAGTCAGAAGTTTTTAAGTTTCAGAAACCCAAGTCATACACACATTATCAGGGTTTCGCTCATTTTTTTGTATCAGTAGCGGTAGCCATGTGTTCCTGGAAATGGCCTGGGCTAGAAATAACTGCACTCAACAGACAACTGATAGGCTCCACAACCGCTGCTGCAGAATTTGCTTACAGGCAAAGGCACGCATCACCTTTTCATTAAAAAACAAACAAACATAAATAACACAAACACACACAAAAACCAAAAAGACCACGCAGAGAAACTGTAATGCTCTCCCATCAAAATTTGGGGATTATTGTATGAGATGAGGCAGAACTACCACACGTGGTCACCGCAGACATGTGAAAGAAAGTCAGGTCAAAACGGCAGAAGAAAATGATGTTTCTGAACAGAAAATATATTCACACTGGGGAAGAGGGGGCAATCCTCCCCATCTCTCAAAAAATGCCTGCCTTGAAGCCGGAAAACTTATCCCAGACTGTGTGGTATGTTTAAAAAAATAGATGTAACCGTGTAAGAGGCAAGAGTGCAGTTGCAGACATTTCTACTAGGTGGAAAAAGCAGAAGTGCTTTCTTCCTTTCTTTTATCACTTTTTTAAAAATCTAGTTTTGTATTTCCAGACCCTTCAAATCAGCAGCCAAACGCAGATTCTGTTGGCATCTACCAGGTACATTATAATCCAGTTTCCAATTCATCAAGTTCTATATGAAAAGGGTCAACCTCTCTGGAGAACAAGGTTACTTTATAAGCTTTAATTAATTGTTGAGGGAAAAGCAAGAGAAGCAGTGCAGCAAAGATTATTATATCTACTTTTATCCAGGCACAGAAATTAGAGTTTTCTCACCTTATGAAAAAGGGGGGGGGGAAGCCTGACATAAAGTAGCCATGTCCACTATTATGTCTAATAAGTAATAAGGGTCTGAAGAGGCATCAAAAGAAATAATTAGGAGATGACAGACTGTCAACTCCAATTTTTACTATATAAATATTGTGCCCTAAAAATACAGTTCCTTGTCACAAGAGACATGTTCCTCTGTGTGGATCAGAAAAGTAAGATGTCCAGTTAGGAACTTACTTTCCCATTAAAAGTGACAAGCCACCACGACCCAGGTACAGACTGTCAGCTCCCAGTCTGGCCGAGCATTGGACTGTCCTGTCAGGATTCTGCATATTTTATTTAAATTACTCAGACATATGAATTTATTGATGGTATCAAGTGACACATCGCAGCAAAGAAGCAATGTTGAAAAGTGTACTAGTGGCAAAGAAAGGAAATAGTACTTCTCTGTGTTCTAATTTCCACTATTATTTAAGGTAATTCCAGGCGTACAGGAAGTCAAGTCCTTCGGGGTAAGGATTTTTGTTATATGTTGTTGCCAGTCGGTTGTTCTAACAGAGGCCCAACATTATTATTCAGTTTCTGCACTGGATACTACTCTTGAGTGCTTTTAAAGCTGACACATTTAATTAACTATCATTTCAACTACTGAGAGAAATTCGCGAAGCTGCTAATCATTCACACCCTTCCCAAAATCTGCTGAAGCGCACAGACTGCAGCAGATTAAGACAACTAAATTCCAGTAAATCCAGCCTCTCTTAACAGAAAAGCCTGCTCCCAACATGACGCGGGTCCATCACAGTAAAGAGCTCATCTAAGCGGCCCCATAGTAAAGAAAGCATCGCATGCACAAGTAATATCTTGCCTAAACGTGCGTGCTTACGCTTGCTGACACAGAACGGCAGCTCTCCAGGTGCCAGACTGTCAGCAAACCTATCAATCCGGAGAACAAATGTATTAACACTATCATTTATATTGCAGCCTTGCCTACAAGCCTGAGGCTACACTGCAGAAGACAGGGTACAAATGTCATGATAAATAATTGACCAGCTTTATTCTAAAGGCTTCTAATCTGAGATGCTGAGTGCTTCATTCTCACTCTAAGGTCTGCAGTGATAGCTTTTTTCAAATTTTAAGAGGAAAAACACTGGCCTTAAAGCTAGCTGAAAGCTGGAGAGATCCACAGAGTCCACTTTATCGCTAGCAAACACCTCCTCTGCCTTTGGTATGTCCAAAGCCGAAATCTGAAGAACAGTGGAAACATGGTCAATTCAAACATGCTGAAAAGCACACCACCCCCCTACCCCCCCAAAATCAACAACAACAAAAAAATCACAATGACACTGCATGGAGTTTTTAATCTGCTTGATGATCAATAAATAAGCCTCCTTAGCTTTTTTTCCCTGTTCCCCTACAATTTCCAGATCTATATTGGGCCTGAAAAATGCATGTGAATGAGGCTTGACTTCTCTTCCTTATGACATCGTTGGACATCAGATTGGATTACATTTCTTCACACTGCTGAAATCTAGTACAGCAACATCAACAGCTGGCACCAGTATCAAAGATCAAACTCCACAACCAGGAGAGGCATTTTGACCTAAAATTGCACTGATCACGTTAACAGCCACCAAGTATCAACTAGCAGTCTCAAAATCATAGCCAGTAAACCATCTCTTTAGATGTTCTCATCAATGACTGATCTTCTCCGTTCGCTTGGGGAACGGAGGTAGGAAAAACCTCTACAGTTAGCTGACTCTCAAGTCAAGCTTTGCAACCAAGCAGGAGGAGAGCAAGAGGCCCCTTCCTCTCAGGTTTAACAGCAAATAGTTAGGCAGCTATACTGACATCTGTTTTAAGTAAGCAAGCACTCTTTGTAGGCAGTCATTTTCAAAGCACATCCCAAACAGCACTGCTTAGTTCATTTTCAGGTGTCATTTAATCTGTTGGTCTCCAGCAGAAAAAACCCTAACGAGCAAGACACTACTGGACTGGACTCCACCATTCTCTCTGTCTTTGTGCTAGCTGTGGAGCTGAATTGCTGTGGACAGACCATCTCCAGCTCTCCTTGCCTGGCACGAAGGTGAATCCAAAAGAAGGGCTTTTTCTAGCTGTTCTGACAGTGCCAAGACATTCACAGCCTGCAATAATAATACAAAGATTACTCCTTAGTTCAGTTTTCTTTTAGGACGGTCCACTGCTACTAGATTTGAAGCAGGCATCTGCTAACAGAAATCCTGGATGGTGCAGGCCAGACTAGCTGATCCTCTCTAAAGCTACAAAATTAGAAGTCTTTCATGAGCCAAAGAAAGATTTTTTCCTGTTGTTGACACTTTGTTCAGAGTGAAAAATATAAAGTGGAAAGTTTCTAGACAGAAGTTACAACAGACTTTTTATTAACTACTACTGGCAAGGGGAGAGAAGATACAGAATAAATATAAAGCCTCACATTTATTCTTCAGTCTGGAAATTTGTTCCACTGAAATCTCACATTCTTAAGATCAGTTGCATCTTCACTGACAGTTCACTATTCCTCTGCATCCCTTTCAGCTTTTTTTTTTTTTAAAGTCTTACATAACATTTTCTCATGCTCATTTTTCCAACTCAAAATATGAAGCGATTTGATCACAACAATACCTAACTTAAGTTTTCAGCTATTCAACATTTCAGATCTTTTCCACTTTATAAATGAAGAAGACTGGATCTCTTCTTCACAGGTCACACGTGCTAGCATTAGGAACAATGTGAAGTCAGATACCCCCCAAGAGCCTTCTTTCATCATTAAGTTTTTGAAAAAACTTCTAACACACCACAACTTCATACTTTTTATCATTTTTTTACCTTTATGACTTGTCTACACCCTCTGGATATAAGAGGAAAGCAACCAGTCATGTGACAACATGAAGGGGAGAAGCCACATTCCTGTAGGCAGATCAAACACCTTTCTCTCGGAGCCGCTAACAAGTACTAGCTGTTGTGATTTATGCTATAGCCAGAGGGCCACTCTTCTCAGTCATTAAAAAAAACCCCAAACCCCTAACCAATATAACGACACCTGCAATCCTTCAGACCGACTCAGTCTTCAAGCACAGTAAAACTCTTAAGCACAAACTTCGTAATTACGGAGTATGCACATCTGTCGCTATCAAAGCAAGAGCTGACTGATATAACCAAAAGAACGTATTACAAATCTGAAAACCAGAAATGTTATGAATCTCTTCAGGTTTGATTCCTTGTCACTGCCTAGTTCCAAGCAGCATCTGAAAAAAGGGAAACAAGCTAACATTTAGTATTTACTCATAAAACTTGCTTAGTTGCTTCGTGTCTTTTATAGAAGAAACTGGAAGATGAAACATGGAGATTGCTGAAGACTATCAGAATGTGTAAATTTTGATTTCTTTGTACTCAGGATGTTTCTCAGTTCTCCACGTTGCCAGAACATTAAAAACAAAAGAAAACAAAACCCACCTCTGCTGTTCTTAAGGAGATTTGGAAACTTTTGATCAACTTTATATAACCAAACTTTATCCACAAGTGGAATAGCTCCCTAACTAGAGCTGGGAGATGAACCTGCCGGCTTCAGTAAAAAGCACCGCATCACTTCATTTGAAAGACTTGCTATTTAAGCCTGATTTCCTTGGAAAACAGGGCTTATGCAATCTCGTTCTTTGTGCTCATCCATCTGTAGACTATTTTCCAAAACAAATTTGAAGACAAATGGCTGGGGTTTCAAGACATAACAACAAAATAAGTCTTGTTCCTGAAGCACTGGAAAACAGGCCGACAGTTATAGGAAAAAATAACAGTGTGAAAGACCCCATCAGCGAAGCCCCTCTGATCTCCTGCCTGCTTACTGACTGGGGAATTTATGCCAGAGTCCTTCCAAGGCGCTTAGAAAAAAACTCCAGCAGAGCAACATCCGCACTTGTCACACACATCCACTTCACAAGCTCTTATACTGAAACACACTTAATTATTTGCTCAAATGTAGTCTTGAGTCACAGTAGGTTGGGCATTTGGGTATCCCATTCCTGAAACTGTCCAGTAAAAATAAAATCCATCTGGCAACCAGTACGCTTCAGACCACTCAGAGCTGCGGGCAGGCAGGCTGTTCTGGCTACAAGGCAGCCAAAGGAGGAGCTCAGCAGCAGCGTGTCGCTGCTCCTGCTCTTCCCTACTTTACCTTTTCAGAGGTTTCCCACCCTTAGATTCACCAACGTATAATCGCTCCTTAGTCTTATTTCTCACAACTTGTCACTTGTGAAAATTGAAGATTTCCTTAGCTCTAGCTTGGAACTAACCTTGATGGTGGTCCTGCTTTAACCAGGGAGCGGGGGACTTTCTACTGGATGCCATCAGAGATCCCTCACAACTTGAATTCTTCTCCAAAACGCTTTGCAGTGCCTATTTTAGCCCAGGCAGAGGCTAAAGAGCAACTGCACGTGTGGTTGTGTCAGCACACCTTGAGATCTGAGAAAGGGTGGAATGGTACCAAGCAGCTGAAAGAGATAACCCACAAACCCAGCTCAGGTGTGGCCATAACCGTACCAGCTGCTATTTAACTCAAAACAGTGTACTGATCTCTGATACTTTCATGAAAAAACACTCTTCAGGAAAAAAATTGCATCAGGCTCTTTAAAAAAAATAATACACACATTTTTACACAGTATTAAATCCTTAGAAATCAACTGATTTTTGTTCCAAGTTTTAAAAGGTAAATATTTAGACTTAAAACAGTAAGAGAGTTAGACCTCTATTTGGTATGCCAAGTTCAACAGCACCTTCAACCATTCCCTTTTTTTTTTTTTCCAAAGGATTAGTTCTTTTAAAAACAGGTATCATAGTGCAGTTACTTGGAAGCTTAACAGGATTAGAGTTTTACGTTTTACTCTCTCTGATACTGTAACTAGTATTAGGGACAAATTGCATGTTTTGACAAGTATTCAATTCAATCATCCATTTCAATTTATTCAATTAAAGCATTCTGAAATTTAAGTTTTTTCTGCTTTTACTTTCTGGCTAAGAGCTTGATTTGGAAAAAAAAAAAGACCCAACACATTTCTGGATAGACACTATTTGAAGGAATTAATCTTCACTGCAGTTCACCGGCAGCTCAGATTGCTTTACATCCAGTTGTAATCTAGGACAACTAGTACTCTGTTACAATCTAGTACTTTTAGTATTCACTCTTTTCTGAAGTTTTTTTCCACCTCTGGATCTCAAAATCCCTGGGAGACAGCGGAATCAGGTTCTGGCCTGGAGCTCATTTTGTTCCCAGCTCTGAAATTAACTGCTCGATGATCCTGAACAACTATGTCAGTGCATTTGTCTGTGCCTCCCCTTCCTCTTCTGCTTGGTTACTCATATTGTCACCACTCCTCAAATTGTCTCTCGGTGAGTTTATATTGCACTCATTATAATTATATACTGATCTCAAAAGGGGATAAGCTTGAGAGAGGAATGTCTCTTTAGTAAAAGTGTTTTTAGTTCATTCAGCTATCAGTCCTTGTCCTCCCAATATCAAGTTCAATGTCACAACGTCCCTTACTGGGAAGGTTTTCACTTCTTTATATTTGCTAATTGAATTCAATATTATATTAGCCATGTGTGCAGTCATCTTCTCTTGACACAATCAGTCATGATCTATGCTAACAACAAATTCAACCTCATCGATTCATGTTCAGAGTTGCAATCAAAACACAGCGCCTCTGTAGTGCAGCTTACCTCCAACATGCAAGGTTCAAGTTGTCAGTCCTGCAGACATCTAAGAGATAAGATATGATTCAGTATCCATTATCATCTCTTACAGTCATTAAAACCCCGTTTAAAATCTTTAGGAGCTTGTGCTGTGGACTCATACCATGAGCCAGACATAAAGCAACAATTACATAAGCTACCAAAACCAAAATGAGAAAGTATTTGCCATGGCAAAAGGCATACAAACAGACAGAATAAACTGGTGAGCGTCCAGCAGTAAAATTCATAGGGGAAACTACTTCTATACTGAAAGCATAAAGCCACAGCAAAAGGATCACTACTAAAAGGTCACTTCAGAGAGGTTGTGGGATGTCCACTCTTGGAGACAGTCACACTTGACTGGACGTGGTTGTGAACAACCTGATCTAATTGGCCCTGTTCTTCCCAGGAGGTTGTATCAGACGATCTCTGGAGATCTCTTCCAACCCAAATTATTCTAATCATGGGGTTATCTCACTATCAGAGACATTTATACTTAGTTTTGCTGTAGAGAAAGTGACACAGCCAAGCAAAGCCAACGGCAACTAACACTGATCAGCCAATAAAGCATTGCCATAATAAAAAGCTGAAGAAACCTGAACAGGACCTTCTCCTACTCCATACCCCTTTTACAATCTATGGGGCTGAATATGATTATATGAACATCCTCCTTACCCACAAAAGAAACATCAGAAGGCTTTTCTGGGACTACAGTGACCACTAGCTTTATACAAAGTGGAATCCATTTGTTTGAACTGTGTGAAAACAGCACCAAGGGAATTGGGCCTTCAGATACCTAGTATGTTATAAAAATATCCAGCAAGTCTGCTTAAGATGGGAGTTTCCTCTGTAAACACATGATATAACCACATATGTAAGAAATAGAACCCTTTCCTTAAGTATCTTCCGAGAACTTGTGGAATCAGCAGTAAAATTCACAACTAGGTATTTTTGTCTAAATTGGAGAATTAACAAATAAGCCCCAAAACACCACACAAATGTTTTCTGAGAATACAGTTTCTCTTTCCTGTATGTACACTTAAATTGACCAACAGCAAGCAAAAATGCCTTGGGTTTTGACCACCTACTGAAAAGCAGGCCTCTTGAGAGCTGAAGGTATCTGCCCAAATTTAGCATTTGTAGCTGTTAGAATAGAGCTGTAAGTGGTGACAGATTAGTAGTCAATCTGCAAATTCATGAGAATCAGATGTAGATTACAAAATGAATGTTATCAAGGGAATAGTTTCACCTACTACCACAGGACGCCTAAAAGTACATCCATGGGCTAATTTCAAAATTATTACCAACCACTTTATCAGTTAATACTCTACAGTAATGTAAGCGAGCTCCTTTGTAAATGCCTACTACGTTTAAAAATGAGTGGTTAGCAACGCTTACACAAAGCCAGTGTTTAAAATACTTTCGTACACATTAACTAGAAGTCTATCATCTGCAAAGCACAATCAAAGCCAATTAAAAGACTATTAAAGATGCCAAATTAATACAACCTATGAAGCTGAAACTTCAAATAGCAATTACATGCTCCAGAAGTCAAATCTGATAACACATAATGAGTATTTACACCGTGCTTTCCACCCTTACGATATAACAGCTTGCAAACAAACACGTCCTTGGACTATATTTGTGGGATAGAAATACTGAATTAGAAAAAAAAAAACGAGGGAGAAGAGACATAGCTACAGCTTGTTGTTATATGCTCCATGAAAGAGATGAAACCAGCACACCAGCAACTCCAGGTGCAACAGTGTTGCTGGGAAATAAGAAAGGAATCAGATTCTTGTCAGGGCATCGTCCTTGGATCCTGAACTGGGCTTCGGTAGCGTGTGTTTAAAACTGTCGCATCATTACAAGCCTAACCACCACCTTCACTCCCCCAAAAAACCCTCACAAATGCCAGCACAGTCCTCCCCCAGTTCCTTCCCAAACACCCCAAGGAAAGGCACTGTTACCCCTACGTCCCCCTGCAACGACCCAAAGCCTCCAGAGCACCGCAGGAAGCCTCCACTCTTCCACCTCTCTTCAAACCTACTGCAAGAGCAAAGATCCTGTCAACCCAGAGAGCTACCTCCACTGCAGATTCCACTGCTGCCCTTACACTCTTCCCTGGACAAGTGAATAATGCTACAAAGACTGCATTTGTGATTGCTTGAAGGCTGACGTTATAGCCCGTACCTTAGGAAAGCTATTAGCCACAAGGCACTCACATAGTTAGGTATCCTCTCTCCTTTTTTCCCAGCTCCATTTTTAAGGGGTTCTGTATTTCATTCTTAAAAAGTAAACCTGGAAACCTGTTTTTGAGGTAAACAAAATAAACAGAAACTAAGTCTGAAGAAAAATGTATGAAAATAAAGAACGGTTGGGGACTATCCTGAGGCCACACATTACCGTAAATAATAATGTATATTAATGCAAGCAATCTGACTGCGGTGCATGTTACGGTCGATGTTTAATGTGATGAAACAACTTAAATCAGGTCTACCCTTTCCCTACCTTAAGTCATTCCAATTGCAGTTACACTTGAAGGATAGCATGATGCACACTGAGAAACAGACACAACGTGATACCCATCCTGACAATCCCATTTTAACAATGTTTCCATCTGGTTCCTCGCCCTCCTATTTTCCTACTTTCTTTACAGAAGGAAATGAAGAGATTAACATTCAAATGTTTTGATCAATTATATCAATATAGCCCCACTATGGCCGAGAAAACAATTTAACTATAACAAAACCAGAAAACTAATATTAAAATGAAACACAAATTTTACTTTCAGATGGGTACATCCAACACCCACTGAATGTTAGATAACTGATCGACTAGCACAATGAAGAAGTTACTAATACAATAAAATTATTTGTACATACATGAGTGCCAGATGTTCCCCACACTCAAGGTTGTGCCAAGTTCTACATTTAAAATACAAATCCAGCCTGTTCTGGATGAAAGAATAACGTATTCTCCTTTTCTCTATAGTATTGCGTCATCAGAATGGATATTAGGAGAAGTTGTAAGTACGCATTTCTACAGGCTGCTTGAAAGCACACAATCTTTAAGACAGTTTGTCAGATTCTCTCATTTGCCACTTAAAATTGAGTCTAGATTTCTCAAAATGTGAAGCTCATTGAAATCCATTGTAAAGGTCACCCTAGAAAGACTCATACTTTTTCCTCTTAGCCCATTACTTTCAACAGCAAAGCTTTTCATCCAGAAGAGACTCGACTACATGAGAAGTTACTTTATGGCACTCAGCACTGGAAGTACATAAAAATTAGGGAAGCTGCGTTTATTCCCAAAGCAAGTATCATAAAGCTCTGCATTTTCAGATGGTCAAACTGAGAAATCCAAAGTTTGTCAGTCTATAAAGAGCAGTTAGCAAAGAGAGACAACCTCATTTCTGCCCTAGAGCTCTACCAGCCAGGAGGGAAAAAAAAAAAAAAAAAAAAAAAAAGAAAAGTTGTATAATTAATTCAAGACCACAGACTCAAAAATGTCCCAAAGCAGCCAATAAAACTGAGGAATGCAGAGAAATTCAAGGTACCGGCGCAGTTTAACAGCCTCGACAGTCGGTAACACTACAGACACTTTCCCAACACGATTGTCCCTCTCAGTCACACTAGTTCCGAGTTTTTAGTTTTCCTGATAACTAGTCCTAAACTCCCATTTTCCCACAACCTGCCCCATGAACTTAATAGGCATTTCTCTTCAACATAAAAAAAATCCTTCCTTGAAAACCAAGTAACAAGACCTAATGCTGTGATTATGAAATGCCCAGTAGGCTACCGACAGATGACATCTGACAGAGGGGAAAAAAAAAACCAAACCCATACTGGCATGTCTGAAACACACTAGCTTGCTAGCACATGGTCTTTTACAGCTTCTTCACTGTATTGATCCTCCTAAGGAAGCAAGCATTTTGCCTGGTGCCTTAAGACGTGGGATCTTTCAGTTAATTGCCATTCACAATTTACCAGACCTGAAATGAATTGATCCATGGAGTACGGCAGCATTTCCAATCTGGCCGTCAAGCTGCTCATCCTGGCCTTTAGAAACATTTGTGCTATGACCTCATACAAACCATCTGCTATACATATGTACACCTATGGAGGAATTCAA